>NC_056737.1:1164215674-1164385674 GCF_019279795.1 Protopterus annectens | reverse complement strand
TAATGCTTTCAGAGCTATAGTTGCTGTGCAGAAACTGTGCACATTTCAGTTCATACCACCACATACCAAAGTAAACAGAACCAGTTCGGGGTTTTGACTTTTTTTGACAGGTACTGACACTTTTATTGATATATTCCCTGTATGTCTCTATTACTCTGCAAATGTCTCATTTATTCAGTACAAACCATACCCATTTTAAATACTGACAGGTGACATTTTACTTCTTTCAATTTATTTGCAATGAATACTACAAGCTAGATTTGTACTCACCAGCCTCATGATGCAACCTTAACAACCTGCTGGCATGGGTGTCCATGTTCGTGGCTCTCTCATCTGCAGCTGTAGAGGAGATAGAGAAACATTTATGCATATCTATCCATCACATACACAGGATGGACTTTAGAAAACACTTATTGATACTTATACTTACACACGTCTGGGACATTCCAAGCCCATGCATCTTGGACCCACCTGTCCAAGAGCTCTCTCTTCCTATGCTTCAAGTCAGCAAAGTGGTGCAGGACCTGCTCACCAGTCTAAGGGATGTCAGTGGCACTGGTGAGATTGCAAGCAATGGTCGCAGGCTTCTGCTTTACATTGGGAGCCCTGGTACTGGTCCTGCAGCAGTCTCACAACATGGTTTTCTACTAGGAGTCTAACCATGACCCTGGACTTCTTAATGGCCCAGTGCTGTACCCGAAAGCACAAACCTTCACCAACACCAGTCATAGTGCCTGCTGTGAGGAGCTACAACTGGGTATGAGCTGTATTCCCAATTGCAAGGTTGAAATAGGGCTGATTTCCTGCCCTTTGCCATGATTGGATGGTTTTAACATGCTGAGCTACGCTAAGCAATGGGCAAATCCACTTAGCAAAAATAAGCATTGTTTAACGGGGTAGATGTTAAGCACTGCTTACCAGTGTGCAAATCTGCTTAGCTATGCTGATTATTGCTAAGCATTGACATTTAAGCAATGGTTACTCCTGCTAAGCACAGCTGAGCACAATTTAGCATTGTTCAGCTTTCATTTTATGGACTATCATTATTATCAGTATTATCATTATCAGTATTATCATTATTATCAGTATTATTAATTATTATTGTTATTATTATTATCATTTTACATGCTTTCATTAAATATTTTGTGGCTACACTGTATGGGACACTTGTGTTTACATGGGGGTTTCACATCTGTACTACATTGACACCTCACATTTGGACCTGAGACACTACCCTGGTTAACAAATATATAATATTCACTACCTATTAATAGGAAAATATACTTTTAGTGCTGTTTTCACAAATAAAAATGAATGGCCTGTATGGGGACTTGAACTGTGAATGACTACATACTAAACAGAAGTTCTAACCACTATGCTATTTCACTTTTCTTACTTTGGCTGTGTAGTTCAATTTAGCTCCTTCTAATGTTTAATCTTTGCTATGCATAGCTGCACGCACACCCATTCAGCTACGCTTAAACTTTATTGGGGATGGCAAAAAAATGAAAGTGTAACATTACTCTTATAAACTTAGAAAGCTGTTAGAATAAATCAATTCATGTTAGCAGACATTTTTTGAAGGATATAAGTTATGCAACACAAATATATGTCACTATTTAGTGACTTCAATCCTTAGATCATCACAATGATTTGCCAGAGGAGAGGAAATTTTATGAGGGAAAGACCAAAAATATAAGGGAAAACTCTGGACATTCTGTGAACATCTGGCCAGTTGAGAGCTATGTTGTGGGGGGCTGTGCTTCTGTATTTCGTCCACAGACATTGTTATCTTGTGATAACAGTGTCCGCAGACACTGTTGGTTGCTTTAGAATTGCTATACGGCAATTATAGACAGCAGGGGTCATGTATACTGTACGAGCAATGCTCGGACACCCCCCCTGTATGCATACACAGCTTGTGTCCATGTAGTGAATACAGCAGTGCACCTTCATTAATATACAAGGCACACTGCTGCTCTATATGCTCATGATCTGCTCTGTGCAGGAATAGCACTATTCCTGCATGTTGTTTAATATATAGGTTCATAGGTTCATACTAGGCTATCTGCCCAAGGGCATTTACAAGCCTAGCCCATAGTTATGTGGCTTTCACCACCCCTTTAGTTTGAATAAAAACTATGCCTATTATTTTGCTGTGCCTCTGTCAAGTAGTGACACTGAAGTAATCCCTGGGGTATATCTGTGATCTCCCATCCATTGGTCAAGATTCCTCTTGAACAAGGCCATCGAGGTGCTCTGCCTCACATGTAACGGGATTTTGTTCCACAGCATAGGGAGTCTCTGGGTGATGAATCTGTCCCTCCAGCACATTATATTTATAACCGTGTCGAGGTTTAAGTCTCCTGCCCTTGTGGTTCTGACGGATCTTTTTTGAGGTGAAGCATATTCATCAAATCTGGGTTTGACATGGCCTTATATGTCAGGCACAGGTCACCTCTGAGCATGCGGTATGAGACTGAATAGAGCTGGAGTTCTTTCAGTCGGGCAGCATAAGACATATTTTTGAGACCCTTTATCCTTTTGGTGAGGAACTTTTGGGGCCTTTCAATCTGCAGCAGGTGTCGGGTCAGATACATTCCGAACAGGGCATTGTACTCAATCATAGGTCTAATGAGTGATGAGTACAGGGGGACGATGACCTCCCTTGATCTAGATGTGAATCCCTTCATGATCAGGTGGGCAATATAGAAGGTTTTCCTAACTACTTTAGCAACATGAGTGTCAAACGAAAGGCTACTGTCAACCTGGGTCCCCAGATCCCTGATGACTTCTTCTGTGCTCAGTGGATTGCCACCTATATGGTAGCTAGGGGTAACCTTGTTTTTCCTGAAAGGTATGACTATGCATTTCTTGGCGTTTAACTTTAGGCCATGGCTCTGGCACCAGTTATCCGTTTCTGTGAGGCCCTTCTGAAGGATATCTGTGTCAGATGTGGTTTGCAGTCATCTGCAAACTTTGTCAGCCATAACCCTCCTGTGTTTTCTTGTACTTCAGAAAAGTAGATGCCGAGCAAGAGTGGACCCAGGACTGAGCCCTGTGGGACACCACTAGTGACAGGCTTTGAGTCTGACATGGCTCCAGCAACTCTGACCCTGTGGGTTCTGTCACTTAGCCAGTTTGCAACCCATCTTGTGATGTATGGGTTTACATTCAAGCTGATGAGTGTTTCGATGATACCTGAGTAGGCCTTTGCCAGGTCGAGGTAGGCTGTATGGGCTGCCTTTCCCTCATCAATGGCCTTGGTGACTGTCTTGAAAAAGTCAACCAAGTTTAAGAGGCAGGATCTGCCTTTGACAAAGCCAAACTGGGTTGTATCCAAAGTCTGCAAGTTCCCTATGTCTTTATTTATGAGTTCCATTATGATCCTCTCCATGACTTTGCAGATAAGGCTTGTCGGGACCACAGTTCCTGAGGTGAGGCTAAGATTAAACAGCTGTCCTAATTGTGGGTTTAATTACCATCCGTCCCATGGATGCTGTGTTTTTGAGATGTTTGGGGGCTACAATCCTCTGGTATAGATATCTCGTTCAGTAATTTTCTCATCATTTTGAACTAATTCTGAGCATATCTGGGAGTCTCCTCCTAGGTTTCTAACATAGCTAAAGAAGGCCTTATGATTGTCTTTTGAGTCCTTGGTGATTTTTCTCTCAAAATTTGCCTTGGATGATTTTATGAGAGCTCTTTTACTTATGATGATCAAAGGTGTCTTACCTTTCAAGGATTTTGCTCTATCTTGTAGTAGCTTCCTCCTTTTGTTGTAGAGCTTGTTTATGGCTGGGGTCCACCAGACTGGACGCTTGCCTTTGGTACAGAGAGTCTTAGTTTTGTTTGGGATAGCCTGATCCATGCAGTCCTGTAGGTGCTGGTAGAAGGCATTTGTAAGTGATTCAGCAGTTTGAGTAATGTTTACCACTGGTTCTGGGGCCTTAAAGGAGACCACACTAGTTTTTAGAAGTGTGAAGTCGGCTTTTGAGAAGTTTTTCACTGTGGTCTTTTTGTTTCAGGTGGGGCGGGATGAGGACCTCCAGCGAGATTAGTTTATGATCTGATCTCACCAGTGATTGAACATTTTGATCCCATGTTCGTGATGATGAGATCAATTATGTTTTCTCCTCTTGTGGGGATGGTGACTAGTTGTTCCATGGCATTTGAGTTTATGAACTCCAGGAATCTTTGGGTTAGAGTGTTTGGGCTTGAGTAGTGTTCCCAGTCTATATTAGGGTAGTTGAAGTCACCTAGTATGATGGTGTTTGGAGATACATTTATCCTCCAATGTTTTCAGGAAGGCCATATGAGGTTCCTGAGTTTGAGAGGGTGGCCTGTAACATGCTACAAATTGCAGAGCAGTCTTGGGATGGTCTCTGATGCATCGTGAGGTGTGGATGTCCTTTATGAATATGGACACCTCCTTTCTTGGTGTTGTCCGGATTTTGGGGCCGAACGACATGAGGTGGAACCTGTTAGTGCTGGGGTGCTCTCAGGAGCCTTGAACCAGGTTTCTGTCACAGCACAGACATCGATGTTCTCCATATTGAGAAGGGCCTCGAGTCCGTGCATCTTGAGATTGAGACTTCTGGCGTTGAGCAGCATTATTTTTTTTGGTGTTCTAGGGTGGTAGGTTTAGAATTTGAGCCTTGCCTAAAAAGGCACTATAGAGCCGGTGACAGGTGAGCATGTCATCCCAGGCAGACAGACATTGGATCCCCTTTGAATGACACCAGAATTTAAGCCAAGCTGATCATCTTATCACTGTATTGTGGCATCATTCTAGGTGAAGGTAGGATACTGCTCAAGGTCAGGGTCATACCTGCCTGGGCTACATAATATGT
Organism: Protopterus annectens; assembly: GCF_019279795.1. NCBI lineage: Eukaryota > Metazoa > Chordata > Ceratodontiformes > Protopteridae > Protopterus > Protopterus annectens. Next base: position 1,164,380,821 of record NC_056737.1, on the reverse strand, counting down.
CCCTTTCATGTAGTGTCATTGACACCAGCATGGACAATGACTGAGTCGTGTGTACCTGCTGTTGAGAGACCTGAGTGCTTATGTTATGTGATTCTAGCGCCCGACAGGCAGCTTACTGTGACCTTCTCCTTACTCAGTCTGGTGACTGTGTGTCTGACTATGGAGTCACCAATGACAAGTGTGTCTGGCATTGTGTTTGGCCTTAAGGGCTGTGACTGTTTGACACTCTGACTGTGTGGTCTATGTGTTGCATGTGTTGGGTCCTGAGGTGGTAGTTGTTTGGGTGTCTGCTTTGGTGGCCTCTGCTGTTTTGGTAGATTTTTGATCAGAGCCTCCGAGTATGTCTTTGTGTGATTATGTGTATGATTTGAAATTGTGATGGTACTATGTGTGACTGGGTATGTATTGTGTGTGGTTTCCTTCTCCTCCTGTCTGGTCTTGCCAGTCCTATGTTGAGAGAGCTCAGCCTCCAGTTTGGCCGTATATTTGCATCTATGTATTTATGTTTTGTGGGAGAAGGAGAGGATTGTCTGTGTACATGAGGCAATTGTAACATTGCTTCAATATTCCCAGGTTCACCAGTTGAGCAGGAGAGGACACTAGCAACTGATCCCTCGACATACTAAGTAGTAGATAAAAAGACTTTCAAAGGACTCCGCGCGAAGTGGGTTTTAGGCTGGTGGGGTACTATCTATAATAAGAGTGCTTTATCAAGGTGCAAGTACTGTAGGAGTAAGTGCTAGGCTTACAGATAGAGAATAGACTACTTGGGAATCAAGTAGAGATGAACCTTTCAGTTATAGGATACGCTGGTTAGATCAGTAGTACAGCTCAAGTGAGGTTGTTTTAAGGGAAAATTTGAAGAGTGTAATTTAGGTGGAATAGTTTAACCTTATTTAACCGCTGCTCTTGTGTGCAACAGTGGCAACTCCGCTAAAAGCGTAAATCAGCTGGCGTTTAACGTTTTAAGCGTTTTATATCAGGGGCTGAAAGCTAGAACTGGCCCAAAACGACCAATAGTCTACAAGTTACTGGCTGAAACCTCACAAAACTGGACCAACAGGCCCACTGGTAAGCAAGGGAACTTCCTACTTCCAAATTAGGCAAAGAATCAGTAACAGGAACTGCAAACAAAGTCCAGGGATCAGCAACTCTGAAACTGAACTACTCTAGCTCAGTAAAGCGGGAAAAGCAAGAGATATATTTTTTTTTTTTTTTTCAGAAACAAGCAGAAACAGATACAGTAGACACTTATAAATGCTATAAATCGGCTATCACAGCCTACAGAAACAATTTGCAACAGTTACAGATTTAAAGTAACAAAATGAGAATTCAAGTGCAATAACAGAATAAATGCAGAAAAACAAATACAATGTATCAGCAAGCAGGCGAAATACAGTCGCTAGGTAATTAGAAGTGGAAAGCCACAAAAAAATATACTTAAATCAGGTAAAGTCGCTTTTTTAGCCTGGGGATATTCTTCCTGTACAAAACCAAAACTCTTGACCCATCAAATTTTGCTGTTTTCTCCTCAGATAATATAATACTAGATATAATCTCAAATGCCAAGTTACTAGCTTTCACCATCAACAATAATCTTCAGTTTTACCTACATATCAGTAACACCATTAAAAAAACATGAAAAACTATGGTCTTTTTATAAAGTCAAATATTACCTGACTGAACATGCTAGAAAATCAACTGTGATTGCTAACCTGATTGCTAGACATCTTTAAGCAGCCCCAGTACTCACTGATCAATACTTCACTCAGTTGCATAGACTGGGACCAATGTTATTACAAAACAGAGAAATTTGATTTTGACGTCCAAGTAGGACACACCATTGCAATGCAGTCAAAAAAACTGAACTGGATGGAGTTTTCTCAGCTACCTCAAATGTGCTCAGGTAAAATTCACCCACTTTTTTTCTGCCAACACTCAAAATGCCCAGCTTTAGGGCCACTGCTCACATGATACTCCCCCATCAGAAAACTACACCCCACAAACAATCTTCTTGTTTATCAACATAAGTCTGGTAACTCACATGGAGATGCACTCTAATCCATGGCCGGACTATGGAAGCTGACTGCTCTTTCTCTCAGGAAACTTGAGAGCTATTTTACTTTTAAAAAGCTCCTGAGGAGTCACTTACTCAAAATATGGTTGTACCACTCCTCTGTCTTTTCTACAACAGCTGTGTTCACCCACATTTTCATGAAACTCTACTACAAGGCTGTGTTTAAGTACAACCTAGAACTTCTTTTGTATATATTGTGACGATCAAAGCTAGTTACTAGGCTTGGAGTCCGCAGGACCATTGAGGATGTTAGCCAAAATTCTCAGTTTCCCTCAAGCACTGTCTGGTTAAGTGACTTGCTCAAGGTCACATAGTAGGCAAATGATAGCTGAGAGAATGAAACCTTGCACGCTCATGCCTTATTCCTCTGTGCCAACTGTCACTGCATGTATCATATTAATACTAAGAGAGCTTTTGTCTACTTTGTGTAGTTGAATTAGTGTGACTATGTATAGCCTTACATATCCAAGTACTGTATTGTTTAGAAATTTGGACTGCCTATTACTGTGTGCTTTAAGATGCTTTAAAATGTTTTCTTGAATTTATTGTCAGACTGTAAATTTTTTGAAGCTTTTCTCCCCAGGCCACCACTGATAATAAGTCTTATGGATTCACAGGAGGTTACTAGGCTAATGGCCCTAACCCCCTTACAAGCCCAGCCATATTTATCCCAAGTTGATCCAGGTGTCAGCAGTTAGGTGAGTGAAGCTCACAGAGGTATGTCTCTATGTAATTACTATCAACTGCCTCTGTTCATGGGGGACATGGGTGTCACCCCAGGAGTGAATTTATGGTCACCCATTCGTTGAGTTAGGTTGCTTTTGAAGATGGTCAGGAAGGATGTCAGAGGCTAGGTTAAGATCCCTGGAGTGAGTGACCCTCATGCAGTTTGATTTACGAATCTGTAGCATTTCCATCAGGCATGAATCAGAAACTGGTCTGTAATCCAGGCACAGGTCACCCCTTAACATCCTGTAGGAGACAGAATACAGTGACATGGTTTTCAATCTTTTTGTGTAGGACTTGTTTTGTGTATCCTGTATTTTCATGGTGAGAAACCTCTCTGGTCTCCCCAGCTGTTGCAGGTGTCTGGTGAGATACATGCAAAAGGGAGCACTGTACTCAATTACTGATGATAGCTGAGTATAATGGAGTTATAACATCCTTAGATCTAGATGCAATGCCTTTACTTATAAGATGTGCCACATAGAAGGATTTCCTTACCACTGTGGAAATGTGGTGGTCAGTGGGTATCTGGGTAGATTTAGCTATGAGTTTTTCTAATTATATCAACCAATTGGTTAATGATAGTTGTAGGGCTATGGGTTGTATAAAATTATTTATAAAGTCTAGGAAATCAGAAATAATGAAGTCATTGTTTTTAGTTACATTAGACACAAATTTGCGTATGGAATAACAGTATGAAAACCTTATAAGAAAACAAGTGATAGTAAGCTGGAAAGAGTACAGTAGAAATTTACCAAGGGCCTCCATGGATGTGAAAATTTAAGTTATTATGAAAGACTAAGATATTTGAACTTTTACCTTGTCTCTTACAGATATTTTAAAGGAGATCTTATTCAGGTATATAGGGCATTTAGAGACAACCACCTCTGGGAATGTTTGGAGTTATCAAAAAGTAGTAGGGAATCATTTAGACAACCTATGTAGAAGAGTCTATAGGAATGAGAAGTGTACTGATTGGTTCTCTGACAGAACAGCTTATGCATGGAACAGAATGCCAAATTACATTAAAGCAAGGACTAGTTTAGATATTTTTAAATACAGTCTGGACACTGATTATGAAAACTGTTTTTTTTTTGTATATTAGCAGGCTAGAAGGACATTAATGCCCATGCCTTAAATATTTGTATACATGTATGTATGTATGTATGTATGTATCTATGTATGTATGTAATATTCAGATTACTATCAACCTGTGTACCCAGATTATGTACCACTGGGTATACACTTAGGGGGTACTGTCTATAATGTCATTTGCAGGGATGTCAGCTTTCCCAAAGGGAATAATAATGCATTTTGGTTTGCATTTAACTTCAGTCCATAGCTTTGGCACTAATTATTTGATTGTGTTAACCCTTTGTGCAGTTTATTGGCATCACTGAAGAACTCAATGATTGCTCCCAATTTGCAACCATCAGTAAACTTGGTCATCCACAGGCCATCCACATTTGCCTAGACTTCTGAGAAATAAATTCCAAACAGTAGAGGGCCCAGCACAGAACCCTGTGCTATGTCAGTTGTGACTGGTGTTTTGCTAGAGGGGAATTCACCACTTTGAGAGTATGTGTCCTGTCATTGAACCAATTGGCTACCCATCTGGTAATGTAGGAGTTAATTCCCAACAGGGAGAGACACAAGTGGGGAGAATGTGTTAATTGTGGCTAGGTTAAGGTAGGTGGTATGCACTGTCTTTCCCTCATCTGGGGACTTGGTGACATTCTCAAAGAAGCCAACCAGGTTTAACAGGCATGATCTACCCTTAACAAATCTGAGCTGCGTTAGATCCAGCGTTTGGAGATTACATATGCCCTTGTTGATAAGGTCCACAATGATTCTTTCCATGGCGTTGCAGAAGAGGCTAGTCAAGGTTATGGATTTATAATTCCCGGGGTCAGTTGATGGTCCCCTTTTGTGCAGATGAATTACTGTTGCTGTCCTGCATTCTGTCAGAGCAGAGCCAGTCTGCAGGCTATGGTTAAACAGGGATCCAAGTGGGTCTGCTAGGTCATGTTTTAAGTTGTTTAAAAGGCATCCTGGGATGTTGTCTGGTCCCATTGATGTCATGTTTTTGGCCTTCAGGAGTACAGAGATGACCTGCTCTCTTGAGATAATAGACTGAGGAATGGTGGCAGGTATACTTTCGGGGATGACTTGTGGAAATTTGGGGGTGACATTTGCTCCACATTTGTCAACTAGCAGGTTGGTTATTACCTTCAGTTGAGTATGGGTGGTGTCATCCACAACCAGTTCAGTGCATAGCTGGGTATTTCCTTTTAGATTTTGGACATAGTTAAAGAATGCCTTGTGATTATTCTTAGCTAGGGTGGCTATTTGTGATTCATAATTAACTTTGGAGGACTTGACAAGATCTCTGATTTGTTTGTTTATGCTAGAGAGGGATTTCTTCCTCTGCAGAGCCACTCCCCTCTTGTTCTTGGACATTAGTTTCTTTCTTTTGTTGTATAGCCTGTTTATACTAGGGGTCCATCAGAGTGGCTTGTTTTTTTTTTGGCAAGTCCTGGTTTTCATCCAGTCAGGTGCAGTCTATTCTATACAACTGCTTAAGTGGTTATACAGGCCATTGGTGTACACCTCTGCATAGGAGTCCATGTCATCTGTGTTCAAGGGCTCTTAGAAACGTCTTATATCATTGCTTAGTAGGAGGTAATTTGTCTTGGAAAAATTAAGCATTTTGTGAGCTTGATGGGGTATCTGGCCTTATAATTACATAAAAAGATACTGTTTTAAAGTCCGCTCTTACCAGGGAGGACATCACACAGGGGAGAGGGGTGCAATGGTCTCCCATATTAGTCACTACTATAACCAGGACTTTTAAGCCTCTCATGGGTGTGTTGACTAGCTGTTTCAGAGCATTTGCATTGACAGTCCAAAAACCTCTGAGCCTGCATGTTTGTGGTCGTGTATGTTTTGAATAATTAAAATCACCTATGAGTAAGGTGCTTGTCTGTATGGCAAGTGACTACAGTAAGTCCAGGTATGCAGTGTGCTTTTCCTGGTTCATGGTGGGGGCTCTACAGCTAGCTATGATGTGGTAGGGAGTTTTGCCTATGGTTAACTGAACATGGAGTAGCTTGAAGGAGAGAGAGAAAGAGTCATACTGTGTGATTAGTTTTGACGTGCACTTATCCTTAATGAAGACGGATACACCTCCTCTCTTGGTTCTTTCAAGCTCAGTTTGTGGTCTGAACATGTACAAGGCATTGTAGCCCTGGATGGCTGGCCTGCTTTCCATGGATTTGAACCATGTCTTGGTGACTGCACAAATGTCAGCATCTTCCAAGGAGAGGAGTGCTTCCACGGAGTGCAGTTTTTGCATTAAGCAGCAGTACTTTGAGTTTATCTAGGGTGCATTTTGTTATGTTGGGAGGTTATTTTGACAGCACTTAAAAAAAGCACAATAGGGGTTGCTAATGCCTTTGCCAGTATCGGAAAGCCTAGAGAAGACAGGTGCAGACCATCTCTGGCAAAGCACCATTGCCTGTCGACCATGTCATTAAAGGCTGACAGATATTGGATCCCTTTGGACTGACATCAGAAACAAAGCCAATTATTAAAGTCAATCATTTTTTGTTTGCATTGTAGCATCATCCTTGGAGAAGGCAGAATGCTGCTGAAGGCTAGGCTTATACCTGCCTGTGACACATAATCTGAGAGCTCAGTCATATCTCTCTTTATATAGTCCAGTGAGGTATATCTCAAGTCATTCACCCCCACATGGTCTATGATGGAGTCATACTGGTACTTGTGGTTGACTGCCTTGAGTGCTTGAGTGACTTGACAGATACTAGTACCTGAAGGGCAGCTAACCAAACCTCACTCATCCAGCCTGGTGAGGGGAACATCTGTTTGTCTCTCTATGGAGTCTCCTATGACCAGTACATTGGGTTTTGTGGTGTTACACCTTATGGGCTTGTTTGTTGAGACACTGGTGTGTGTGTGTGTGTGTGTGTGTGTGTGTGTGTGTGTGTGTGTGTGTGTGTGTGTGTGTGTGTGTGTGTGTGTGTGCTATTATGTGCTGTGGTTGTTTTTTGCATTGTTGTGTGTATGGTCTCTGAAGGCACCATTTAGGAGGCCTCTGGTCGTTTGGTAAGTTACTAGTGAATACCTCCTCATGTGTGGGTTTATGTGCTCTGTCCTTATTTAGTGTGGGAAGTGATGTGTGTGTGCTAACTACCTGCTTGGCATTCAGTTTGTCCATATATGAGAGTCTTGCTTCCAATTTCATAATGTAATTAGATCACTCACATAAAGTATTTGTTTATTTCAGGAGTAAGTGGTTGTCAGTATATGTAAGGCGATTGCTACACTGACTCAGGATACACATGTCCATCAGGCTGGCCCAAGAGATAATGGGAAACTGCCTATGCATGGTGGCAGGTGCTTACTGTATGTTTTATGAGGGAAAGAAATAGGTTAATTTGACAGGACTGTGCTGGTAGTTCAGAGACCACAAGAGGGACCTATGCTTTGTGTAGGCTAAGGTTGACCAATAAGGCAATGCTGGCAACAACTAAGTTACTCCTAGAGCAGCAGAAAAGCTTGGAAGGGTTTCACTGACAGCTGTTTGGGAAAACCAGATCTTCAAGGCTTTTGCATCTATACAGGGCACTGCTAACCACTACTGCACAGAGAGCAGCATCGTGCAAATACGAGCTTAAATACAAGCACAGAGGTACAAAATTTAAGCTAACTACCAATCAGGAAAGCACACAATAAGCCTTCCACCAGCAATCCACAGCTCATGTTGGATCAGTACATTTCTGCCACAAGAATGCAGAAAAAAAAGTCATAATGTAGAATGGATGGTTTGGAGCCAAAGTGTAAGAAGACCCCACAGACTAGCTACAACAGCCCTTGAACTATTAGATATAAAGTGATATAATGCAATTAACTACTTAAAGCAGCAGTATACAGCACAGTTTTTTAAGTAAGATGCAGAAATAGCAGCAAATAAATTAAGAAACTGCCTTTATGTTTGTAGGTCTGTATATTGTTTGTTATTGTTTTATTCTCTGTTATATCGTTTTCTCTTCTTTTTTTTTTTTTATATATAAATAAAAAAAAAAATTGAAAAAAAAAAATTAAGAAACTGTTAAAATATAGCAAGAAAAGTGCAGCAAAATACTTATTTTCGCCTCTTCAGTAATGAATTTCTTCAGGTGAAAGCAGATTCTCAACACTGCCCAGATGGACTTTCATAGTAAACAAATGCAAACAAAGGAATAAATAAATAAATATTAAACTTAAAAAAATGCAGATAACTATTGAAACTGACTGAAATGATGTGTTCATTTTTAAATTACTATAAGGTTTGAACACAGAATTCAGATGACAGTTGTGCATGCAATGTAAGACCTAGACAGGATTTTGGTTTTACAGCAAGGAGTGCAGACATATTTAATAATTTGGTCAACAATTGAAGAGATCTTGCAAAATTTAGACACAACTGGTACTCAGTCAGCCATGGTCATAAAACTAATTGTTACTGATAGTATTTTAGTTAGTTTTAACTAGGAGCTTATTTAAGATTAACACAATCTCCATTTTTTTTAAGATAATAAGCTGTACACAGAAGAAATTCAGAATGCTTTATATGGGTGGCACAAAATGGATAACAATGATTATCCAAACATAGTTTACACCACCTTTTAACTAGTAAGCCAGTCACCTTCCTATATGGGAATATTACATACTCTGTTATCTGTAAACATTTGGATAAATAGCACATCTATTTGTTATTATGTATTGGTATTACTGCTAATGTGAAATGCTCTACATAATCATAATATCATGTTTAATGTGTGGTATTCTTACATTTAGTGCATTATAGCTTACGTATTATAGCACACTTGTGGCTGAAAGCGAGCCTCTGTGTTCCAGTTCAATTAGCTGAACAAATAAAATGACCCTCCCTGAGGTACTATGAACATGAGTAGGCCATATTTACTTGAAGGGTGTGTAGGCCTACTCATATAAAGTAGGTGAGAAAGTTTCTCTCAACTGGGATGATTTTGTTTCAAATTAATTTTGGCAGAATGGACCCATTTAAATTTTATGTACAGCTGAGTGTTTCACAATGCAGAAGTATGGATTTCTGTGGCAGGTACACACAGCCTGCACACCAGTTTAACCATTTCCTTGCCAATGTGATCTTGCATTACATGTGGACTAGCAGCCTGTAATCCCCCACCAGAATATGCCCACATCTGTTCCATGCATTCCTAGTTTGTGCCGAGAACGAGAACATGCATTTTTACATTGGCCATGCTATATCTACCTGTTATCCAGGCCAGCACCTTGTTCTTACTAATTTATTTTCATAAAATATAGTATCTTTTTGCACTATGTATTGTGCCCTTCCCTTGAGAAGTTCCTTTCATTTCCCCCACTTTCTATAGGACATTCATATTATGCCCTTTAGACACCTCTCTTTTTTTGTAGAACTAAGGGCACAGTCCTTAATCTTCCTGTTAACTACTTCTGCTTGCTCTATCATCCTGCAGTTCTCTATCATTCTGCAGTTATAGACATTCTTTCTATTTCTCAATTGCAGTACCCCTCCTTGTGTCTATCAATATTTCTCAGTATATCAATACCTCCAGACTTCCTAACATACCAGTCCTATATGTGGTCATTTTATTCTAGTTGAACAACTACCACAAATAACAGCCATGATTTCTTTCATGCAAAGTTGTGAGCATGGTACACTTCATGTAAATGTGGCATACTTTAATCTATTTTTAGACCTGTACAAATGCAACACAAGAAAGACTAATTAGTGTTAGCAATATTTAATAGTGCAGAATCATTTCTTAAGAGCAGTGGCCAAGTGTTCAGACCATAATACTTGCAGTAAAATGTGCATCTGTTGAAGGTCACTGAGATCAGGTCGGGGTTTCATTCTTCATTGTGAGATACAGCAACACTGGATACACTATCAATAGCCCAGTACATGGGGTAGTGCTTTTCTTGTACTGACAGAAAAATGTGACCACTTCAGAATGTGAACCAGATGAGTTAATAAACAATATCCTGTCCATCTGGGCATTGCACACAACATGACAGTTAAAGGAGTGGAAGCACTTCTTGTTGATGTCCTGCAGTCTCTCTGGACCAGATGGGGCCTTGATAGCAACATGTGTGCAATCAATGATTCACAGGACCTCAGGGAAATGGCCTGTGTCATAAAATACCCAACAGTTCCTGGTTCTCTTGTCTGAAGTCCTGGGGAAACAGATATGACCCTCCCCATACTGCAATGTAATGTAGAAGAGCTAACCATACCTACCTTAGTATCCAGGATTGCATATACAATACATATTTGTTGATTCCAAAGCTTGACAATGTCCCTTAAATTCCTTGTGTTTACACAGAAACGATCCACATTCTTCTGGTTTGTGAACTTGTGACATGTCAGGTACCATCTGTACCATCGTCATTGTTAATGCTGCAGTGGTATGTACAATCGCCATCTTCTGCTGGCCATGGTATGCAACATGGAAGGCACTGGCTCTAGTGCTGATTAACACATGCTGCTGAGCTGTAGCCTGTGGTAGTCCAAGCATTGTCCCCTTCACATAAAATAGAATTATCGGTGTAAAAAAAATCTGTTTCCACCATAGAACAAGGCTCATACTTTATACCTTCCTGACTTTGTCCACCATTTTGGGTTTCATCATTTACACAAGCCATTTAGCTCATTTGCATGGAGTTTCTTATTTCTTTGTCACTATGTACTCATTAGCATGAACTGCATATTGTGCTGTTTTGACCCTTGTGTTACAGAGCTCTTATATTTACCTACATTCTGAGCAGTGAAACTACCTCTGCTAATTTGCCCAGTACAGTGCACTAAATGTTTATGAATCTCAGACATTTTCTTCTAACATTTTTAAAAAATGTTTATGCACATTATTTCTTACATATCATTTTCACTAAATAAGAACAACAAAATAGGCCAACATATGCCTTGTTTACTGAGACGCTGGCAAATACTGTCAGAGTAGATTCGCAGCAAACAAGTCTGTCTTATTTCTTCTCAAGGAGTCAAATAATGTAGACAACAAATCATATTTTTTTAAATATCAGAAATAAAATCAATTTTATCTTGTACTTAAAAGTGATGATAAGTATTTGAAACTTTAGGATAGAAAAAAATCTAGATGGCAGTCAATTGTCATATAAAACTAAACATGTAGTTGTTCTCTTGCTTATGCAACCAAAAGTATATGGTAATAAACTTTTAAAGAGAAGTACGCAAGTACTTTTTACAAAATATTAAACTACTTCAGCAATATAGCCCCAAACAGGTAGGGACCACAACGCCTCAAGATAGACTTTAGAGTCTGAAAGCCTCAGACTTCCTTCAGTTTTAGCTCATGGCAAGCATTTACATATCATTTTGTCTGTGTGGAAAATATATTATACTACAGAGTCATGCATATATTGTGCTATTACATCATAACTAAAGGCAGTATTGTTTTCTCCCTACAAGTGAATTTTTTTCAATATTTTATATCTTCTGACAGATACAAATACTGAAAATGGAACATTTTCACGTAAAACGTCAGGGTGCATCCACTTTCTTGTTAAAAGTGCTTAATATATAGATGACTATCTAAATATCTTAGCCTGAAACATTTATTACAAAATAACAGACCATTTGAAATACTTAGCTCTATATGCATACGGACAAAAAATAAGCCAACATGACCAGTATGGGGTAAAGCAATGCAGAAAATCTAGCAGGTGAGTTAAATACAAAATATATATGATATTTAAAGTAAGAATTTATCCTAGTCTATTCACCAATAACTCCTGGATTAAGGTGATTTCTCTTACTGATTTGTATCAGAAGTATCCAAGCATTAATAATTGAAAATAATAGTGGCACATGGTGAAATATTAGAGCTTTTTTAACTTTCTGTTTTCAGGCCTTTGTATATATTGCACATAGTTTATTTTGTTTGTCCTTACTAAGAATTCATTACATCACATTTCATGCCATTAATTGGAATTTGAACATATGTTACTTATATATATATATATATATATATATATATATATATATATATATATATATATAATATTTACATTATGTATAATGTTTACACCACACACACCAATTTTATAGTCCAAGAATAAGCTACAATTTATATACTTTAAATCTTGTGATATACATTTGCCTTTTACTGTGATACAATAGACACAAACTGAAACACTGCTATGGGAAAATGATATTGCAAGCTGCTATAGTGAACTGCTTACTGTTGTTTTGAATAGCAGCTTATTTAAATGGCTTATAGCATTGCCACCTCTAAGATTTAGTAAGAAATGTTCAAACCAGCTCAATTAAATCTGTGGCATCATTATATAGTGACAGTCATATCACATTTCACATAAACTGTAAAAAAGTGACATTAAGCATCTCTGAAATGCATAAACATGAAACCTGACACTTGCACATCAGATCAACACTTTTGTGTTATGAAAAGAAATGCTACAGACCCTGATATTCCCTGCTGTGCAACAGAGCTCCTACCTTATAGTAATATTAACTATATTTAAAAACAAAGACTATTTTAAACTCTGTGAGAAGTACACAAGGGATTCTGCTGTTTCAATCTAATGTTCATTAAACACAGTATGTGCAGTTGAGATATAGCTATATTTCAGGAACAATAAAGCGTAGAGGCCACATACAACACTGTAACCTTGTTATCAGAAGAACATTTTTCTGTGATAGCTATAGTAACCACATACACAGTGTGAAAAAAATGTTTATATGTACTTGTTAGTGACAGATAATTATGCACAAACAAAGGCATGAAAAAAAAGTTTAATTACAATGTATAGAGTAAGTAGAAAGTGATGGTAACATTTGTTACAAATACCCCATAGACAGTGGCAACAGAAGTAGATGCAGATAGTACAAAAAAAATGACTATTCCTCCTTAGCTCCCATACCACCCAGCTGGAAATTATTTTAACCTAAAGTACCTCACATGTCCGATCCTTTGCCAATTGATATTATGAAAATTGTACAAAATTTAGTAAAATAGGAAACATAAGTACTGCACATGGTTTTAAAATTTGAATACATTTCTGAATTTAGAAACTAGTAAAACAATGGTTAGAAAGGTCATGGCTCCAAACTGGTCTGGGTTACTTTTGGTAGTCATTGCATTTGCCATTGTACTTGCAACTTACAAACTGCCGCAGAAAAGAATCAGTAAATTCATCTTTCTTGGTCTACAGATACGTACTTGGAAAGTGGTTTCCAGCTTGGGCAAAATCTACGCTCATAGAGCACTACCTTATTGTTTCCCTTTTTGGTGCTCTCAGGATCCTAAAAAATGACACAGGTTAGGAGACTGAGGTTTTTCTTACACAGATCTGTATTTGTGGAACAGAGATTTACTTTTGAGAAGCTTCGGCTTACATGATTGATTCACAAATCACTTGGTAGGTAATACCGGCTGTGCTTTTATGTTATTTTAATTATTCATTTGTTAACCAAATAAATTAACTGATCAGATGAATAATTTTAATTCCAATCCCAGGAAGAAGACAATATACAAACATAAATTAATATATATTATTTAGGCTAATATACTTAAAAAAAATGTTCTCCAAGGGGCTGTGTAGTTCTTCAAGTTACAAACAGAATCAATGGGACCGGATGGTGTCCCAGGCTGCGTCCTACACGAGCTCAAAGATGAACTAACCCCTCACCTAAACACACTGTTTAAACTCAGCCTCTCCACAAGCTACGTGCCCACAGAGTGGCGCACAGCAACAGTTATTCCACTCCACAAAGGTGGAGCTACAATGGACCCTGGGAACTATCGCCCTATAAGCCTGACTAGCTTGGTCTGCAAAGCTATGGAACGCATCATCATGGATCTCATTAACAGAGACATTGGAAACCTCCAAACACTGGATGCAATCCAGTTCGGCTTTGTTAAGGGCAGATCATGCATCCTAAACCTGGTGGAATTCTTTGAGACAGTTACCAAGGCTATAGAAAAGGGAAAGGTGGTCCATACAGCCTATCTAGACCTCGCAAAGGCCTTCAACACCATTTCCCATTCTGATATTATAGACAAGCTCACCAGCCTGAACATAACCCCCTACATCATGAGATGGGTTACCAACTGGCGCATGGATAGAATCCACATGGTAAGAGTTGCGGGAGGTAGGTCTGACTCTAAACTGGTTACTAGTGTCATTCCCCAGGGCTCAGTCCTAGGACCCCTCCTGTTTTGCATATACTTCTCAGAGGTACAGGCAAGCACAGGAAGACTATGGCTGACCAAGTTCACAGATGACTGCAAACTAGAGGCTATAATTGTCTCTCTGACTGACACAGACATCCTCCAAAAGGGTCTCACTGAGACAGATACCTGGTGTCAAAACCATGGCCTCAAGCTAAATGCCAAAAAGTACATAGTCATCCCCTTTGGAAAAAAAAAAGTACCCACAAACTACCACATAGGTGGTAGCCCCCTAAATACGGAAGACAAAATAAGGGATCTGGGGACCCAAGTAGATGGTAATCTCTCCTTTGATAATCACATTGCCAAAGTGGTTAGAGAATCCTTCTATGTGGCCCACCTAATCACAAAAGGGTTTGCATCCAGATCAAAAGAGGTCATTGTGCCTCTCTATGCATCACTCACCAGATCCATCATTACAATGCCCCATTTGGGATGAACCTTACAAGACACCTGCAACAGCTGGAAAGACCATGGAAGTACCTCACCAAGAGGATTATTGGCCTCAAACAGATGCCCTATGCAGCTCAACTGAAGAAACTCCAGCTGCACTCAGTTGCATACCTCCTACTCAGAGGTGATCTCTGCCTGACATACAAGGCCATGTCCAACCCAGAATTGATGGACATGCTCCACCTAAAGAAAACCATATCCCCTTGAGCCACATGCTCTAGGGATCTAAACCTCACCACAACAATAAATAGGACATGCTGGAGGGATAGATTCCTGTCCCAGAGACTTCCCAAGCTCTGGAACAAGATTTCAATCTACATTAGGCAGAGCTCCTCACTAACACGCTTCAAGAGAAACCTTGCGAGTGGATGGGAAACAGGAAGTTTACCCCGGGGATCACTTCAGTGGCTCTGCTGGACAGAGGCACAGGGAACTAATCTAAAGGGGCAGTGAAAGCCAACACATTCCGGCTAGGCTTGTGAATGCCTTTGGGCAGATAGCCTAGTACCTACCTATGAACCTATAATTATGCTTATGAAATACAGGTGTCAGAAATTAAACCAGGACACTGAGATTATTTGTAATGAATATTTTAAAGCTAATATTAAACAAGGGTAAAAAAGGTTCATAGGTGTTTACTAGGCTAACGGCCACAAGGGTCTTTTTAAGCCTAGCCATGCATCCCAAATCTGTGACAAGTTCTGCTATCCTTGATAAGTGTAAGCAGGGGCTGTGGAAGATGAACCATTTACAGGTTACCTCTGTCCATTAGAGACATAGGTGGACAGTGAATGTAAGGTATAAGGTCATGATATAGTTTTTGTCCAGGGTGAAAAAAAGTCTTGTTACCTGCAAAGAGCTTGTGAAAGAAAATCAATAAAGAGTGTGGGGATGAAGTGTGTAAGCTGAAAATTCTGGAGGACTACACAGTATATCAGCAGCAATCTTCATGGAGGAAATTCATGTACCATGACCATAGCAGAAACCATACTGGTCTGAAGGGAGTAGGCCATATTTTTGAAATATGTTGAATGACCTACCTACAGACTAACCTTTCTCATAGCTTAACCAGTGTTTCCAAGGACAGTTACTAAGATCATTCATGCTTGTTTTTGGAGATGGAAAGATGAGGCTGACAAGATATCCAAGAGACATAATATTATACTTGCCACCCATTATTACCAAAAGGTGATATAGGAACGGACAATCACTACTTCCTTTTTTTCAGGTAGTTGGATAGGCAAATTTATAACTTTACTTATAGTAAACATCCTGAACAGTAGCTTAGAATGTAAATAAGATAGATATTGATGGTATCGGGGTGGGGGTGCATTTAGCATAATGGTTAAAGTCTACACCTCAAAGATGGAAGGTGCAGCCTTTGTTTCTGACATCTGGTCACTTTCTGGTTATTGGTTAGGCCTGCTTGCTTAGTATTTTTATGCTGCTGTTATCTAAGCTGCTGAGAGGTATTTTGACCACTTAATGAAAATGGATTTTAATAACATAACTGGCAAAGCATAAGCAACTTCAGGCAGGAGAAAACATTTGAGGATGTAATAAGGGGAAGAGTGGATTGGTGTTAAATATCACCAGTGTTGTGATTGGTGTTAAATATCACCAGTGTTGTGATTGGTATTAAATATCACCAGTGTTGTGATTGGTGTTAAATATCACCAGTGTTGTGATTGGTGTTAAATATCACCAGTGTTGTGATTGGTATTAAATATCACCAGTGTTGTGATTGGTGTTAAATATCACCGGTGTTGTGATTGGTGTTAAATATCACCAGTGTTGTAATTGGTATTAAATATCACCAGTGCTGTGATTGGTGTTAAATATCACCAGTGTTGTGATTAGTGTTAAATATCATCAGTGTTGTGATTGGTATTAAATATCACCAGTGTTGTGATTGGTGTTAAATATCACCAGTGTTGTGATTGGTGTTAAATATCACCAGTGCTGTGATTGGTATTAAATATTACCAGTGTTGTGATTGGTATTAAATATCACCAGTGTTGTGATTGGTATTAAATATCACCAGTGCTGTGATTGGTATTAAAGCACAAGGAACTCCTCAAAGCTGATCAAAGGGAACATCAGTTTAGCCCCCTCTTTGGTGAGATCATCCTACTACTTATCACACTGGTGCACACCTCAGCTGTTTTAATGGTGAGGATACTAGAGCACAGGGCAATGATTGGTCAAACACCCACACATCTTTTAAGGAAATTAGTTAAGGCATACTAATAGGGTATGGGTCCCACTGTTAGAATTATGTTTATTGCAATATTTAATCTGTTGGTACAGACCTGCATTGGTCAGTCCATCTAAACCATAGCTTACAGTGCAGCTTATTTTAAGGTAATCATAGGTTTTGTTAAGCAGTTTCATTTTTTTGGCATTAAAATAGTAGAAAGTAAATGGAAATGCTCCTCCATACCACTTGGAAGGCAAAAATACTTAAATCATATGAAGACATCAGGCAATGGTGAAATTTCCATCTTTGCAGGTCAATAGATCTGCATGCCTTGGTAGCTGCTCCAAGCTGCAGAGTGAAAGCACCAAGCCATAATATGATTCAAGCATCCTAGAAGTTATTTAGGGAATATAAAGGAAGTACATACCGTGTAGACAGCAGAGGAGGAGAAATAAGAATTAAGGAAGATAAAGAATACAGAAGAAAAGAGGGGGACCAAACAGAGATAGCTGGATGATGGTAGGATGCTAGCAGATTAGTGAAACACTAGAATAAGCAGTTTCTAATACCTCCTTCACTTTGGCAGCAAATGCCTGCACTGGATGTAGGAAACAAGACGGAGATAATAGATAATAAGTAGATCATGAAACTAGTCCTAAAATGTATTTATTTATTTGACATTTGTTTATGGGGTAGACTGACTGGTTCTACAAAACCCATTTTCAGCAGAGGCCCAGGGAGAAAAGTTCCACATGCACTGCAACACAAATACAAATACGTTATCGTCCAAAAAATAATACAAGTGACATGAGGAATACTATACAGAAATAATAATAATAATAATAGAATGTAAGCTAGGTTACAAGACATAGTACACAACTGGACAATTCTATAGTGTTGTGCCATTATAGACAATTTTAGTCATTTTAACAACACACACACACACACACACACACACACACACACACACACACACACACACACACACACACACACACACACACACACACATATATATATATATATATATATATATATACACACACATAGCCTATGAGTAGATAAACTGTGCAAAAGTAGTATGTTGGTAATACAATGTATGACAATGAAAACTGAAAATTATGAAAATGTCAACAACGAGCTTCTTACACCAGCACACATTTGCTGTTGCGTAAATGTGCACAATCCACACATCTTCCCTGTATTTGTATGGCTTTACCCAGGCACTCTCATTTCCTCCTACCTCCCAAAGACATGCAGCTGACTAACTAACAACTGTAAATTAAATTCTATGAAGCATGCATGTGATATGTGATTGATATGAAAGGAACATCTGACAATCTACTTCTGCCCCTGCTTGTCTAGTAAACTCTGCAGATGGTGGCGATTGTTCATGGGGTCATTATAGGAATCTACTGCAACTTATATGTGTGCATGGATGGATTTTTACTGGATTTGTCCAAATGAGTTTTTAGTGAAACATGAACAATCACACATACATTTGCTAATTAGATTACATTTATATGAAACAAGGCAACAATAAAAGTATAAAAGATACCTATGCATTAGTAGATGTTGAACATTGAGCATCTGAAAAGGTACAAATAGATCACGTGATGAGTGCTTAGAAATTCAAAGACAATGAGGTGAGGGAAGGAACTAGGTAGGGCTGAAAATGTTAATACTGTAGTTAGGAGGTGGGGTATAAAATATACTCATAGATAATTATATATGTGGCTATCATAAGGCTTATATTAGAACTTTGCAGGTAGGAGGTGGGCAGTGTCACAAAACTATGTTTATGTCTGAGAAATGCTAGTAAATCTATTCAGGTATTGGGGTGTAAGATTATGAATGAAGATAAATTATTTGATGATATGTCAAGGTGTAGATAACAGTGACATTTATCCTGCAGAAAAACAGGAGAAGAGCCATTCACTCTTTAGGTGAAGGTTTAGTTGTATTTTAAGTAAGTTTGTATTCTGACTAGTTTTCAGTGGTGATGGGATGCAGTTCCATAGTTACATTATTAGATGATTTGGTTATAACGGCTTTTCTCGAGAGCATAAAAATCTATTGTGGGGAGTAGCATTGTATGAAGTTGTTAAGGGCTGGGCATTTTTCTGGCTTATAGAGAAGTCTGCGTGTCTTGTAGTTAGCTGAGAAAGAGCTAAGTGATATGGTAGCTCTAACCAGTTTAGTGCTCTGAGGGCTAGGCAGTGGTTTATCCAATGGTTACAGATTATTGCAGATTTGGCTATTTTATTATAACAGTGCTCAAGTCTGGACATTTGTGAGACTTGAAGGTTAGTGAAGATTGGGGCAGTATAGAGGAGAGAGATGACAATAAAAAAGCAGACTATATGTCTTCTGGCTACTTCAGTGAGGTAGAGTTTTGGTGTTTTTTTTAACCACCTGTGATACATAATGGTTGAATTTCAACTGGTCATCTGTTATGACGCTCAGGGATTTTGTGTGGTTTACGTCTTCTATCATGGTGTGGTTGGCAGAGTTGATAGTGAATAGTGCTGTATTGGTAAAGATGTGTTTTAGGTGAAGAGTAGTAATTTATTTATTTTAGGGTTTAATACTAGTTGTGATTTTTTTTAGCCATGTTATTGTGTAATGTCTATAGACATATTTGGTAGAGCAGATTAAGGTCGACCCACCAGCATATTAAACAAAGTTAGCATTTTTTTTTGTTGCAGTGTAGAGGTCATAAATGAATATGTTGAAAAGTATGGAGCCTAGTGTACATCACTGTGAGACACCTATAGTTACTGGCAAGAAGGCAATAAAATCATTTTTCCATTTCACTGCTTGAACTTTGAGAGGTGGCTGTGGAACCATTGCACTGAAGAGACGGTGAGCTCTAAGGATGAAAGCGTATGCAAGAGTTTCTGCTGGGAGACGATATTAAAAGTTTTTGCTAAGGCTAAGAAAATGGTGGGGACTATGCTTCCACCATTTCTATGGGTGTTGATAGGATTGCCCTTGTCAGAAAATTTACGTTGAGCAACAATCCTTTCTGAATGAAACATTGTACCCTCCCCACAGTCCACCGGCAATGTATCTTTACAGCAGTAGACATGGAACAGTTCATTACACAGACAAATTTAACTATTTTATTCTTGATGCACTCACTATACTGTTGAGGGTTATACAGTATGATGAGCATTGCAAAGGCAGTGTTTGTATACATAGTACTATATTAAGGCTCATACAGTGGCAATTATGCTAATGAGGCAATTCTGGTTAAATGTCTCTGAATCATATATTTAGTATATCGCTTACCAGTGCTGGACTGGGCTATGAACCTGATACCTGCTCATGCACAGTCATAGTGGATTGTGAAGCTGTCTCCACATAACTGGACAGGGCTATGATTTTAATAGAGCCACAGACTTCTTGAAATGCACCTCTTGGCCTCTAGGGATGCTGTGCCATTACCATGCCATGACTGGTGTTATGTTTACAAGCTACTGAACACTAACATAGTAGGTACCACCCTGATATCTTGTTTGTCCAGTACACCTGCTCTGCACATAGGTAGGCATTGTTTTATACCTATATGCAGGTATTGATGTTCATGGACATTCATTTTTTCTCTCTTTTTTTCTCTTTTCAGCACCTAGTGAGATCAAGAAAATAGGCTGTTATGCCAGACAAGGCAAGCATACCTTAACAGACATTGGGTATGTATATAAATGTGATGCCATAGGTGCATATTTCATAGTCACATGCTTCACTGTCTGTATTGGCAGTACTGCTAATTACTTTTATCATTGTTTACAGCTTTGCTTTATTTTATGAGTGATCTCTCAAACCTCTTAAATCAGAGGCACATGGGATATATGCAAATGACTTTATGAACACCGGGTGTTTCAGCTAATTGGTGATTTTGAATGCCCATGATTTGTTTTGCCATTTTAATGGACAATTTCAGGCCAATAAAGCCACACCTCACTAGCTATGGATATGCATATTCCAGCCTTGTTATGACCTCATCAGCACCCCACAATCAGAGTGTTTGACTAAGCATAAGAAACATGGCTGTTATACCCAGCTAATGTCCATTATCATTAGGGTGACTGCAGAATATCCCAAATAAACTAAAACAATGAGTAAGAAGGTCACACAGAAAAAACAATCAGTAAAAACTAAATGAAAACACCAGCCAAGCTGGAACTTCCAATGAGTGATCTCTCAAACCTCTTAAATCAGAGGCACATGGGATATATGCAAATGAACCAGGTGTTTCAGCTAATTGGTGATTCTGAATGCCCATGACTTGTTTCACTGTTGTAATGGACAATTTCAGGCCAATAAAGCCAAACCTGACTAGCTGTGTTTATGCACATTTCGGCCTTGTTATGACCTCATCAGCACCCCACAAGCAGAGTGTTTGACTAAGCATAAGAGACACAGGGCTGTTATACCCAGCTGATGTCCATTATCATTAGGGTGACTGCAAAATATCCCAAATAAACTAAAACGATGAGTAAGAAGGTCACACAGAAACACCTGGTGTTCATAAGGGTCATTTGGATATGTACTATGTGACTGTAAATGTTTCAGTGACTGTGATCGAATGTGGGGGGCTTATTTGATGATGGATGAATATGTGTGTGTGTGTGTGTGTGTGTGTGTGTGTGTGTGTGTGTGTGTGCATGTGGGTGCGTGTGTGTGTGTGTGTGTGTGTGTGTGTGTGTGTGTGTGTGTGTGTGTGTGTGTGTGTGTGTGTGTGTGAGGATATGGGGATACCTTTGTCAATATGATACTTAGACCTCTAGGGAAAACACTACTGCTGTCACTTCTGACAGTGCTTGTGTTAGCTAGAGTGTCATTCAGAGACATCTCCTGAGCAGAGAGGTGTTTCTCATTGCAGCCATAGCTGTGTCTGAATTGTATTTTCTAAGCATCATAGAAATGGACTTACCTGTGGAAGACAATTTCCATAAGTGGTGTAGAAGTTTCTGATTCCTAAGATTAGAGTTTTTGTGTTGACAAATCACCCTACTGTACATGCAAAGACTAAGCCATCTCTGAAATCAGCCCATTTGTGGGGAAAAAACATCTACTCCAATGTAGCAGCTTCAAAATAAAGAAAAAATAAACAGGTTGGGCTTGATAAATGACGATTCACTGCTTTACTGATAAAATAAATATGTAAAATAAAGACATCTGCTTTGACTACATGTAATCATTTTCCATAAACTTATTACACACGCAGAAAAAACGTTTGGGTGGTGTGCATCTTTAATAGACTGCTGCATTAATGTTTGCGCTATCCCTATAAATGTGGGTCGGTCAGAAAACAGTAATAACATTAGCAAACATGGCTGACAGTGGATAAAAATGATACATAGAAAGAGATATAGTAACATATGACTTTTCTCTGCCATCACTTGTACACACACGCATGCACACATGTATAGACACACACATACATACACATAGCATGAGAATGAAGAAAAACTATTAATCTTACACCCATTAGGTATACAATGGGGCTGGGAAGCAGAGTATCTAAATACAATGTAACATAGATGGACAAAAACACACACCACCATGTTGTAAAGTCCTATTCAAATACAAAGTAATGAGATGTAGCTTTATATATTCCACACAACTACACATCAGTATAGTACAACAACTAGAATGCAGTATTGCAGGAAGAAAAGATAAAAAAAACAAATTATGTAAATAGTAACAAAACCATAATGTGTTTTATCCGGAACCAGTGATCATACCTGTCAATATAACCATGGACATGTACCTGTACCTGTGCAACCATGCAGCCATACACCATGTTGTGAATCAGGGGGATGACATAGCACTAAGACACATAACTATAGAAACTATCTGTAAAAATGTCTGTGTGCTGCTACCCATGTATTTGTTCTGTTTCCTGCCCATAATTTGCAGGTAACAGTAGCACACCTACAGAGGACAATATAGTACAGGACATATGTGGATAAAACATGCCCTGCATAATGGAGAACAGTGTATTATTTATTTATTTATGACATTTGTTAACTGGGCAATGTCCGACTGGGCCAGGAGTCCATTTTCAGTGGAGACCTGGGGGAGAAAAGCTCCAGAACAGTACAATGCAAAAACAATCATAGTGATTTATATAGTGAAAACAAAATTGAAAAAAAGCAAATTGAAAAAATAAATTATACAAATATACAGAGAAAAACATTTCGGCTCTGAGACAGATTTTAAAATCAGTTTCAGTTTTAAGGATATTACATATGAATACATGCATGAATAGTGGAAGGTATATGTAAATCATCAAGAAAACTGAGTGGTATGGAGTTGAAAAAAATTCTGCATAGCTAAGAAGCATGAGAAACTCAGTTGGAGATGAAAAGGCGTAAAGGGGAGCTAGTAGTAACCGGAAATATTGTATGGATAGGTGGCGTGAAAGGTGAGTAAAAGTAAAGCAAGTGGGAAAGAATTAGCCTGGGGTATGGTAAAAGCACAGCCATTGACTAGCAAGGTGTTCCTTCAGGAGTAGTTTGAACACAGGGTGGTTAGGATTTGTTGCTAAGGACTCAGGGAGACTGTTCCAGAGTTTGGCTATTTTTTGAGAATAGAGGGAGTCACCATGAAAGCTGTGGGAGTGGGTAACCTTTAGCATAAGTTTATTAGAAGATTTGAGGGCTCTGAGATTAGTACTAGGTTTGACTAAGCTGGAGATGGCAGGGCAGTTGCTAGGTTGATGGACTATTTTGTGATCTAAGGTAAGTTGATTGAATGATAAAAGGTTGAGGAGCTCTAGCCAGTTTAGCAGAGAGAGAGCTGAGCAGTAGTGAGATCTGTGTTGATGGTTAGAGGCAAATTTGGCAGTTTTATTGTAGCATGATTCTAGGTTATTCAAGTCTGTCTTGCGCAAGTTAGTAAATATGAGGGAACCATACAAGAGGGTGGATAGCAGGTGAGACCTCACAGCAGCTAGCCTGGCATTTGGAGTAAGGTATGGTTTGGCCCTGTAAAGGGTGCCCAGTTTAATATGGACTTTTTTGATTGTCAGAGTAATATGTTTAACAAATTTTAGGTTATCATCAATAGTAACACTTAAAAGATTTTTTCTGGTCAGTGGGTACTATCTTGGTTCCATTTGAGGAGATGATTGTAACAGGGGAGTGGGAAGGTCTAGGTATTTTTTTTTCTGAAAACTATTATTTTAGCTTTGTTGGGGTTCGGTATGAGTTGGTGATCAGAGAGGTATTTTTCAATGTCCTGAAAAGATGTTTACATTTTTAATTGAAGTTCCTGGGGAGAGGTGGCTGTGCAGATAAGTGCAGCATCATCTGCATACTGAACTATGGAGGCTAGCTGGGTAGTTGAACTGAGGTTGTTCGTGAATATGATAAAGAGAAGAGGGCCAAGTACTGAACCTTGGGGTACCCCCACGGAGATGCAGAGTAGAGGGGAGAGTGAGTTTTCCCATTTTGCAGCTTGTTGATGATTGGAGAGACTGCCATGGAACTAAGTTAGGGATGATGAACTGAGGCCAACAGAAGACAGGTTATTTAGTAGTAGCTGGTGGGATACGGTCTCAAAGTCTTTGGACATATCAAAAAAGATGGATGAAACAAGCTAGCCTTCATTCATGAGATAATAAATGCTGTTAGTGAAAATTAGTAGGGCAGTGTTGGTACTATGTTTGAGTCTAAAGCCATTTTGAGAACAGGAAAGGAGATTATTAATAAGGAAATAGTTGGTGAGTTGATTGTGGATGCATTTTTCTAAGATTTTAGCAAGGGGGGAAAGGATTGCTATGGGGCAAAAGTTAGTTAGGTCTTAGGAGGGTCTACCTTTGTGCAAGGGTATGATATGAGATATTTTCCATAGCAGTGGGACATATTGTTCTGTTATGGAGCGATTAATCAATATTGATATGGGGTAGGCAATTGAAGGAGCAGAAAGCTTTAAGAATTCCTTTGGAAGTTTGTCTGCAGCAGTAAAGCAGGGTTTATGTTTGGGTAAGAGAGTTTTTATGTAATTAGTTTGTATGGATTTGAAAGTGAAGTGGTTGAGACTTTCTAGGGCTGGAGTTGGGACTGTAAGTTGCTGGGAGTGTTGGTTGTCTAGTAGGAAGGTGATGCTGTTTATGAAGTGGGAGTTGAATTGTGTTGAAATAGGGTCTGAGTTGTTTAAGGTGACTGGAGGTGGGGTTGGGGTATGACCGGGGCTGAGTAGATAGTTGATGCATTGCCAGAATTTTTTGGGGATTGTTTTGGTGTTTCTGTTGACAGGACTGGAAGAATGTTTGTTTGTCTTTTTTTATTTGTTTATTTGCTAGGTTCCTTAGTTGCTGCAAAGTTAAGAGGTCGACTTTGTCTTTGGATGTGTGGTAGGCTGACCAGGCTCTGTCTCTGCATTTTAGTAGTAGTTTGATGCCACAGGTTAGCCAAGGAAGGGGCTTAGATTTCATGCGCACTTTCCTAGTGGGAACAAGGTTATTAAGTATTTTAAGGAAAGTGTCATTGAAGTACTGAACTGCTACGTCTAAATGCACGTGTTTAAGTGGTATCCAGTCACATTGTTGGAGTAGCAGGTTAAAAGTAGTGGGGGAGAAGTTTCTTTACTAAAGTTGTATTTATAAGAGATGTTGCCTTGGGTATGCATGTGTTTCTTGTATGGAAAGGTTGGAGAATGGTTGCTGAGGGAGTCTGGTAGACAATCAGCTAAGTAACTTAGGTTAGATTTTTTGGTTAAGATCCAGTCTAATGTTGACTGCTTCTTGGATTGTTTGTCTGTACGAGTTGGACAGGTAATGGTTTGGGTGAAGTTGAAGAGATTTAGAAAGTTGGAGGGGGTTATTGGATGAGCAGGTGTGCCAGTCCAGGTTAAAATCATCAAGCACAATAGTTTCTTGGCTGAATTTGCTAGATTCCCAGGAAAGACAACTTTCTATGATGGGAAGGTTATTGCCTGAAGGGGGATAGGTTGCTATGATAATTATTGCTTTGTTAGGGCTGATTTCTAGGCAAGTAGTTAGTATTTCAGAGTTGGGTAGGTCAGGGGCTACAATTTAGTTGTACAACTTTGCGGGTGTCTTTAAACATAACAGTGGCACCACAACCTCTTTTTTTAATCGATCCAGTCTAATGAAGTTAAAGCCAGACGGAACAATTTCAATGTCATTAATGTGGGGGTTTAACCAGGTTTCTGTTATAACAGTAATATCTGGTGAGTAGGTGACTAGGGCAACATGGAATTTTCTGCTTTTTCTTGTGATGCTACAGAGATTGAGGTTTGTTATGATCAGGTTGGTGCTAGAGGTTTTTGGAAGGGGGGTAAGGATGTGGGTGTATATAAGATTGAGTAGGGTTAGTTGGAGTGGGACATGGAGGGGGTTGTAGGTGCTCAGTGATGTTATTAATGGGACCAGGGTTGGGGTGGAAGTTGGCTTGAAATTTAATGTCTGTAATATAGTGCAATAGAAGCAGTCAAAGTTTGTCAGTTATTTTGTGAAATTTAGAACTTGAGGAAATAGGATGTTTGGTGTGTAAATGTTTGACAGGTGATAGGAGAGTGGTTGTGTGATTATAGAGTTGTGGGTTAATGTTGTTATTGGTGCATGATTGTGAGAGTACAATGGACAGTGGTAGTGTTGGTGAGTGGATGTCACTGATTAGGAATGAATGGAGGGAGGTGGAGATGTAGGTGAGGTAAAGAAAGAGGAGTAGTAGAGTATTGATAATTAAGGTGTAGATGAAGTATATGGTGTGGTGGTGGGTTGGTGGAAAATAGTGAGGGGTGGAGTGAGTACATGGGGTTGGAGAGGATATTGGGTAGATGGGTATGGATTGGTTGAGTGGAGTTAGGGTTGTGGTTTGGTTAGGTATAAATCTGAGGTAGTTGGGGTGGGTGGGAATGTGGGTAGGGTAGGGGAGCGGAGTGAGCCTGAGCAAAGCAAGGGCAAATGGAGTGGGTTGGAGCGAGGAGGATTCTAAGTGCTAGAAACAATCAGTAAGCTGGAAAGTTATAAAAGTAGCTTTAGTGTGGAGTAGTTGGGATGAAAACTACCAGTAAGCTGGGTTGTTTTAAAATAGCTTCTGCTAGAGTAGCTTGTGCTTAAATGATACAATAACCTTGGGGAAATCCTTAGTACAAGACAGTGTGGTGGGAGAAAAAGCTAAAAATCACCTATAATAGATAGGGAGATAGAGGACCAAATAGTGGAGTGTGTATGGGCAATAAACCAGATCAAAATCAGGGAGTAGTGGAAAATAATGAGTGCAGCATTTCTTAGGTAGGAAGGAGGGGTGGGAGGATTAGGGGATAGACCGGACAGTAGAGAGTTAGGCGCTCTATGGGGAGGCCATTGGGTGGGCTAGGAGTTGAGCTGAGAAAAGTTGACACAGGGAAAAGATAAGTTCTAGACTTGTTAAGCACAGACTCTTGGTGCGGTGATGTATGGGTCACCGAATACAAATAGATTCAGTATTTATAACACTGAACTAAACAGTAGTCAATAATGCATTTAATTTATAAGTAGACTAACATACACTGGCAGGGTGGCTCAGTTAACAGGTAGTTAGTGGTTTCCGTGAGCAGAAAATATCCTCACTGCTCATAAACAATGTTTCTCACACACCTCAGGGTTGAGAGAAGGACGAGTGTGTTCACAATGTGAGTATTATATTGGCAAGGTGGCTCAGTTAACAGGTAGTTATTGGTCTCTGTGAGCAGAAAAAATCCTCACTGTTTGTTAACAATGTTTCTCACATACCTCAGGGCTAAGAGAAGGACAAGAGTGTTCACAAAGTGAATATTTTATTGGCAGGGTGGCTCAGTTAACAGGTAGTTAGTGGTCACTGTGAGCAGAACAAATCCTCACTGCTCATAAACAATTTTTCCCGCATACCTCAGGGCTGAGAGAAGGATGAGTGTGTTCACAATGTGAGTATTATATTGGCAGGGTAGCTCAGTTAACAGGTAGTTACTGGTCTCCGTGAGCAGAAAAAATCCTCACTGCTCATAAAAAATGTTTCTTGCATACCTCAGGGCTGAGAGAAGGATGAGGGTGTTCGAAAGGTGAGTATTATACAACGTAGCACTCGTACATCACCAGCAACTATGGGAGAAAACTAAATTACGGGCAGACAGGTAGGAGAGGCGGGAGTAGCAACAGCAGAGTACTGGCCTGGGGCAGACAGGGAAAGAAAAAAAGCATTAGGATACAAGTAACTCAATACATGCAATATTTAAATGGGGCAGTCACACAAATGACACAATACTATTAGGGAAAAGTTGACATTCAAGAAAGATATGCAGATACTAAAAAATGACCTATCAAATGAAACTGCTGCTCATGCTGTGTGTGCAGCCAGGTACAGTCACAAACACGTGGGAATAGCCTAGCTGGTAGACATGCTCTGAAGCAATCATGATTTCATTATCAACTGCATGTGCATATTTTGTTTAACCTCTCAAAATGTACTATATTACATTTTTTGGAATTAAAATACACACTGTTAATTAAAAACCAAGTACATAAAAAATCCAAGTATTTTAGTAACTTTCAATTGTCTGACAGATTAATAACTAGGCTGTCTCAGTGGTCAATGCTAGGACCACTAGGACCACTAGGACCACTAGGACCAGTGCTGTTTATACTTTTTAATAATAGTATCACTAATGACCTAAACAACCTGAGTATTGTCTTGCATGCTAATAATCATGTTCTCCATGGATCTAGTGTCTGTTAGGCCAACATCCTTAATGCCATACAATCTATTTCCATGTAGGATATGATGATGGTTTAGAAAGTGCAAGCTTGTGGTTACAACCACTTAGACATCTCAAGCTTCAGAACCAACCAAAACCTAAGTGAAACCTTCCCTATTAAGGTTAAGGATGGAATAGGCCAATTGCCATTGCAAATAGACATGCGTATATACTTGGGAGTTTGGTTAGATGATCATTTTTTTCGTGTCTCACATTTGAATGCTTTAGCCTAACAAATAGTTGAATTCAAAGCAATCTTTCTAACTCAGGATGGACACTAGAATAATAATGGGGGTGATATCTTCTTCACCATATAGAAGAATGCCTTTTTCTGGTGTCCCTTGAGTTGAGAAATAACATAAGAACCCATCGGATTACAGTTAAACATGATGTTCAGCTTCCTTAGTCTCTCAATACACTATAGGCATCACTGCAACTTACAATATAATAGAGCTGGATGTGGGTAAATCTGAGGACTACCTACGTCCAGAACATCCATACCAACACATTGCTGTTTGCTGACTGTTGCCCTCCTTTGTGCAAACAACTTGGCAGACTTTCTACTCAGTACAACCTAACACTATTTAGCATTGAGGAACTCATACATGAGACAATGCAATTCCTCTTTAAGCTTGGTTACAAAACTGTCTCTTAACTGTTATCTACTTTCTGGAGCCAATTCTCCAGTAGCCTAAGAAAAGTTGCTGCACATAACTCCTTCAAATGTGATTTTCTGCGCAATCTAGAGTCTCAGTCCAAGTGTAAGTGCTAGGGCTATCTAGAGTCTCAGTCTAAGTGCAAGTGTTACCCACAATAAAACTGTACTTGTTTCACTAGAGTACTTAGATATAACCTGCCTTAGTTATGACCTATCTTAGCTATGGCCTCTCTCAGCCATGACCTACTTAGCTATGACTTACCTTAGCTAAGACCTGTCTTAGCTGTGACCTATCCTAGCCACGGCCTACCTTAGCTATGGTCTATCATAAATATGATCTACCATAGCTGAGACCTACCTTATTTATAATCTATCTTGTTTTTTTAAAACACCTTCAGTAAATTATGACTTAAGACATAGACAAGCATGCACTAATGGAAGAGAAAACAAACCATATTAGCATTTTTTACATTTACATACTTTATGCATCGCATCTCTTTTCTTTTGTAACTATCATCAGTCCAACATTAAAATAGATTAAAAGCAATAAAACCACCAACTGCCTTAAGCACAGGATATGCAGAATGAGTCAAAATATAAATTTTATTAAGTGCTTTCATCCTCTATTAAATCAGAACTTCATCAGAATAAATCGAATATAGGGAATTAAATTGGGTGACTGGCAAGCCATTCTTGAGCATAAGGAATTATTACAATGGCAGATATTGTTAGAGGCTAATTTGTTTCCTGGATTAAATGAAATAGTTTCTGTTAATAGTGTTTTGAAGTTGAGGGCTGCAAGGCTACAATAGTATAATAATATTTCATTATTTTATATGTTTTACTTACGATTACGGATGTCTTTATAGTTTTTGTTGAATTGTTAATTTATTTATGGCGTAATTCATTAATGATGTGAATATGAATGATTTATTTATTCTTGGTGGGTTTAGTGATCATGTGATGTTATCAATCTATTTAAGTTTCTTTATTAGGGTACAGTTCATTCTGATAAAGTCCTGATTTAATAGATGAAAGTGCTTAATAAAATTTATATTTTTGACTCATTTTGGTTCTCCCGTGCTTTGGGCAATTGATGTTTCTGATTGGTTTTAATTTTATATTTCCCTGATTAGTTCATGGTTTTATTGAATGTGTTTTGGTTTAGTAACATAGATTGTTGAATTCCTGCCTTTCATTAAACCTTACTCCTCCTAAACATTATTCTCCATGTACTATTCCCACAATTTCCATTTACTTCTATGTAATTTGCTCATACCCTTTTTGAAAGCTCTGTCTTCCAGTTCTTTTATGTCTTTTATAATATTCAGTACTTCAAATACAGTTGGTTTAGACTTTGATTTCCATTTTCTAGTAATTGCTTTATTGGCAGCCAACCAAATTAAACTTAATAAGGCGTTACTATGTCTAGGCAATTCAGATCCTGTGTCCCAGCTCAAAAGAATCATTTCCTTTTGGTTATGGCCTGTCTTAGTCATGACTTACCATAGCTATGATCTACCTTTAGTGTCATGTAGCTTCACTTATGACACTATGCTGCAGTCTTCTTTGTTATGCTACAAGTCTGACATTCCGTGGTGTATATTCCATCTTAATATGCAGATATATGTATATTTCCTGCTTATTCAAAGATACTTTAATACACTGTTAATGTACAAATGCATTTTTTACTATATTGTTGTTACACTAATTGTCTAAACTGCACCTGTGTATACTGCATTGCCTTTGACTTAGGTCACGGCTCAAAAGAATCTTTGGGCCAGTCTACTTATGTGGTTAACAAATTGACACTAGCTAATGAATGAATACGGTTCTCTCTTACCTTCACACCCTCTCTCTCAGCTAGACCGGGTGTATACCTACAGGGCTAGACTGTGGTATACTTACAGGGTTAGACCAGGGATATACTTATGGGGCCAGACTGGAGGTATACTTACAGGGCTAGACCAGGGGTATACTTATGGGGCCAGACTGAAGGTATACTTACAGGGCTAGACCAAGGTATACTTATGCGGCCAGACTGGAGGTATACTTACAGGGCTAGACCAGGGGTATACTTATGGGGCCAGAGTGGAGGTATACTTATAAGGCTAGACTAGGGGTATACTTATGGGGCCAGAGTGGAGGTATACTTACAGGGCTAGCTTAGGGGTATAATTATAGGGCCAGACTGGGGGTATAGTTATAGGGCCAGACTGGGGGGGTATACTTGCAAGGCTAGACTGGGGGGTATACTTATAGGGCCAGACTGGTGGTATAGTTATAGGGCCAGACTGGGGGGTATACTTGCAAGGCTAGACTGGGGGTATACTTATATGGCCAGACTGGTGGTATACCTATAGGACCAGATTGGGAGTATACTTACAGGGCTAGACTGGAGGTATACGTATAGGGTTAGACTGAGGGTATACTTATAAGGTCAGACTGGGAGTATTCTTAAAGGGCTAGATTGGGGGTATACTTATAGGTCCAGACTGGGGGTATACTTATAGGGCTAGATTGGGAGTATACTTATAGGTCCATACTGGGGGTATACTTACATGGCTAAATTGGGGGTAGACTTATAGGGCCAGACTGGTGGGTATACTTACAGGGCTGGACTGGGGTATACTTACAGGGCTAGACTGGGGGTATACTTACAGGCTAGACTGGGGATATACTTATAGGGCCAGACTGGGGGTATACTTAGAGAGCTAGAATGTGGCTATACTTATAGGTCCAGACTTGGAGTATACTTACAGGGCTACACTGGAGATTTACTTATAGGACCAGACTGGGGATATACTTACAGAGTTAGACTGGGACTATAATTAAAGGTACAGACTGAGGGTATACTTAGAGGGCTAGACTAAGGCTATACTTATAGGTCCAGACTGGGGGTATACTTACAGGGCTAGACTGGGGTATACTTTTAGGGACAGACTGAGGAAGTATATTTATAGGGCCAGATTAGGCGGATATACTTGCAGGGCTAGACTGGGGGTATACTTACAGTGCTAGACTGGGGGTATACTTATAAGGCCAGACTGGGGGGTATACATACAGGGCTAGACTGGGGGTATATTTATAGGGCCAAACTGGGGGGATATACATATAGGACCAGAAGGGGCTATACCTGCAGGGCTATACTGGGGGTATACTTATTGGGCCAGATTGGGGGTATACTTTCAGGGCTAGACTGGGGGGTATACTTACAGGCCTAGATGGGGGCATACTTAGAGGGCTAGACTGAGGGTATACTTACAGAGCTAGACTGGGGGCATACTTTCAGGGCTGGACTGGGGGTATACCTACAGGGCTAGATGGGGCATACTTACAGGGCTAGACTGAGGGTATACTTACAGGGTTAGACTAGGGATATACTTACAGGTCTAGAGTGGGGTACGCTTACATCTGCCCATCCAGATGTCTAGGTTGTAATTAAAAAAGGTCAGGAAACTACTGTGGTTTATACCCAGAGGGGTACTACACCATAAAAAAGGTGTTGTCGGTAATAGATGCCTATCACACCAGCAGGTCCTATGGAGAAAGATAGATTAATATATATTTTCAAGGGGAGGCGTAAGAAGATCACAACAAATTTAGCATTTTTTGCATAAAATTAAATGACAAGTATAGCAATAGTAGTGTATATACATGCAGTGAATAACTTGTTGGGCTAATGTGGCAGACATACTGATAAGAACCACTACATTTACATTTGAATTATAACAGTAAAATACATAAATTAATAATAAAATGGTAAAAATGGAATAGCTGGTAGAACTCTGAAAAAAAGCATATAAAAGATACAAAAAAGTATGTGTGAAAGACTGATAAGATGTTATAGATAAAAAGAATAGCTATAAAAGGTATTTAAGTTTGTACATGCAAGATGGAAGGAGACCACGGTTAAGTACGATGCCAGCAGAAAATAGGAAGAAGGAAGGAAGAGAGAAAACCTAGATTACGTAGTGAACTGGAAATGGAAAAGTGGAGAAAAAACAGTTACTCAGAGATGACTCAAATGGAAGAGAAGAAAGAAGAGAAAAAAAATACATTGCTGGTGTATAGACTCTGTAGCTGGACTAACCAGGATTAGAACATGTGCAGAGCCAGGTATTGTCTAGATGCAGTTTCAGTTGGTTTCTGAAGCTTTCAATTTTGTCTGTTGATCTAAGTTCAGGTGAGATAGAATTGCATAATTTAGTGACATAACAGGGGTATAGCGAGTTAGTGATAATGTTATTTGATTTAGTAGCAGTTGAGAGGGACTTGTTACTAGATCTGAGATCTCTGGCAGTTGAGTAGGATTGCAATGTGTTTTGCAGTGCTGAGCATTTTTCCATGCTGTTTATTAGATTATGGGCCATGACTAGTTTTGTGAAGGTTAAATAGTGAGACAGTTGATGCCAGTCTTTTAGGACCCCCAGTGATAGAGTTTGTTGAAGGTGTTAGAGATACATTTTACTGTTTTACTGGAGCATACTTCAAGTTTTATTTTGTCAGTACTGCTTGGGTTACTAAAAAGAGAACATGTATACAGGAGAGATGGGAATGGGTAAATCGTTGCAATAGATTTTAGCAGTGTCTGTAAGATGCT
Organism: Protopterus annectens; assembly: GCF_019279795.1. NCBI lineage: Eukaryota > Metazoa > Chordata > Ceratodontiformes > Protopteridae > Protopterus > Protopterus annectens. The sequence continues at coordinate 1,164,347,038 of NC_056737.1, read as the reverse complement.
GTTTATCTCTGAAAAGGGACTCTAGTTTCATGCACGCTGTTTGTTAATTGCTATAAGTCCAGACTGGAAGTTGAATTTGAGATTATCATCAATTTGCAGCCCCTAGTAGTTTAGTCTGTGCTGCACCTTTCAGTTTTCATGTTGCTAAATTATAGGATATGGTATGGAATGTATGTTTATGTTCAAAATGCTGTACGAGGTGAAAAGCATTCAATTTGTTTTATTTCAGTTTTGGAGCAGGTTGGAGTGAGTTACTTAAGTCGGGAGTCTATGTATGAGAAAAAGTTCTGATTGATTTCTTGGAGAATTTGTAATATGTAGCTGAGCAGATAAGTGAGGAATCATCTGTGTATTGAAATAGTGTGCATATTTGGTGGTGGTGGTGTGAAGTTTTCTTTTATGAAAATATCGAATAGGAGAGGGCCTAGTATTAACCCTTGAGGGACTCCAGCTGGGAATGTTAGGAAAGGCAAAAAATCTGTTTGCCTTTACACAGCTTGCTGTCTCTTTATTATTGAGATGGGAATTCAGATTTCTTGCATTGAGGTTTAAGGTGTTATTAGTTTTGTAGTTGTGAAGGAAGTTGGAAAGGACCAGAACCTTTAAAGCTGTGTAGGCCAGGCAGAAGTCCTCTTGTAAAAGTCAGCAGGACATGAAAAAAGTTGAAAGTGTTTTATAGTTTCCGGGAAAGCTCAAGATGGACCTGTCCTTGACTGTCTTACTAAGGAAATGCTGTGGTCTCTCAAGCTAAGTCATGTGCTTAGCTAAGTACATACCAATGGGGGCATTATACTCTATACGTGGCCTGATTAAGGAGGCGTAGAGGAGGATAATGACACCCCTCTGGTGATATAAATGATTTCCTAACAATAGTGGTAACATAGTAGTCAAAGGAGAGATCATTGTCAAATCCCTAATGAGTAAGTCATTTTTAAGGGCTATTGCTTATGTTTCTGTTAAATGGGTATCTGGGTTTGTCAAAGGACACAATGCTGCATTCTTTAGCATTTAGTTAAAGACCATGATTTAAACACCACTTGTTAGTGCATGTGAGGCTCTCTTAGAGAAACTGGTGGGCAGTTACGGTGTGTATGACCACTCAAATTTTACAGTCATTAGCTATAGGCCCATTGTGTCAGCCTTGACATCAGAGATGTAGATAACAAAGAGGGGTGGTTCCAGTACTCATTCCTATGGTACACCACTGGTAACTAGTCCTTTAGTCAGAGATGTAGATAACAAAGAGGGGTGGTCCCAGTACACATCCTTATGGTATACCACTGGTAACTAGTCCTTTGGTCAGAGACATAGATAACAAAGAGGGGTGGCCCCAGTACTCATCCCTATGGTACACCACTGGTAACTAGTCCTTTGGTCAGAGACGTAGATACCAAAGAGGGGCAGTAACAATACACAACCCTATAGTACACCAGTGGTAACTAGTTCTTTGGTCAGAGATGTAGATAACAAAGAGGGTTGGTCCCAGTACACGACCCTATGGTATACCACTAGTAACTAGTCCTTTGGTCAGAGACATAGCTACCAAAGTGGGGCGGTAACAATACACAACCCTATGGTACACCACTGGTAACTAGTCTTTTGGTTGAGAGTGTATGTCCAGCAGGACTCTGTCTGTGAGTCGGTTTGCTATCAGGCATGTAACATAGGGGTTTACAAGTAGTTTGATTAGCTTAACAATAATACCAGAATCTGCCTTAGCAAACTCAAGCTGGTTTGGTTCCAGGGTTTGAAAATAACTCCTGTTTTTGTTAATGAGCTCCATAGGTACTAGGTTAGCTGCCCTTACAGGCTATTTTAAGTCTAGCCAATGTTCCCATCAATAGTGAGAATCAAACCCTGTACCTGGGTCTATAAGAGAAACACCCTAGCCATTATACCATCACTACCACCTAAACAACTCCAGTACTTTACAGATAAGGATGGGAATGCTCAGGCTTTGTCTCTAATGAATGGCGCACTGCTACAGTCATCCCGCTCCACAAAGGAGGAGCAACTACAGACCCTGGAAACTATCACCCCATTAGCCTGACGAGTCTGATATGCAAAGCTATGGAACGCATCATCATGGACCTAATAAACAAGGATATAGGGAATCTCCAAACTCTAGATTCCACACAGTTTGGTTTTGTGAATTGTAGATTATGCCTGTTCAACCTGGTCGACTTCTTTGAGTCAGTCACCAGACCTGTGGATGAAGGCAAGGCGGTTCATACAGCCTACCTTGATCTGGCCAAAGCCTTTGATACCATTCCCCACTTAGGAATCATAGAAAAACTCACTAAGCTAGGCATGAACCCCTATATCACTAGGAGGGTTGTAAACTGGCTCAAAGATAGAACCCAGAGTGTGAAAGTATCTGACTCCAAGACGGACTGCTGACCAGTCACGAATGGAGTCCCACAGAGTTTGGTCCTGGGTCCTCTCCTGTTTGGTATTTACATTTCTGAAGTCCAGGCCAACACGAAGGGACTCTTGCTGACAAAGTTCAGATGATTGCAAGTGGGGAGCTATTATTAACTCCCCAAGTGATGTTGACATCCTACCGAAAGGCCTCACCGAGACCAATGACTGGTGTCAGAACCATGATCTTAAGCTCAATACCAAAAAATTTATCATCATCCCATTTGGGAAAAATCCATTTTCCATGGTAGTCCACTGAACACAGAAGACGGTATAAGAGATCTGGGAACACAGGTTGACAGCAACCTCTCTTTTGACCACCACATTACCACTGTGGTCAGAAAGTCCTTCTATGTGGCACATCTCATTACTAAGGGTTTTGCATTCAGGAAGAAAGAGGTCATTGTCTCCCTCTACTCTTCCCTCATTAGGCCAATCATTGAGTACAATGCCCCATTTGGCATGTACCTCACTAGACACCTGCAACAACTGGAGAGGCTGCAAAAGTACCTCACAAAGAGGATTCTAGGCCTTAATCACTTGTCCTATATGGACAGACTCAAAAAACTCCAACTATTCCCTGTCTCATATCACCTACTTAGAGGCGATCTCTGGTTGATTTACAAAGCCATGTCTAACCCAGCCCTGTTAGAAATGCTACATCTAACAAAATCCCAATCCCTCCTCACCACACGCTCCAGCAATCTCAACCTTATCACCACAATCAACAGAACAAGCTGGACGGACAGGTTCATAACCAGAGACTGCCCATGCTATGGAATAGACTTGCCATACATGTCAAGCAGAGCACCTCACTGACCCTCTTCAAGAGAAATCTTGATGAGTGGATAGGAAATAGAAGATTCACCCCAGGGATCACTGCAGAGGCTCTACTCGACAGAGGCACTGGGAACAAAGGTTGGGTGGCACGATGCCAGGGTAATCCTATGGGCTAGGCTTGTAAAGGCTCCAGGGCCATTAGCCTAATACACACCTATGAACCTATAGTTTCCTGGATCAGTGTTGAGGTCCCCTTGCAGCGTGTGATGGCAGCAGCAGTTCTCCATTCCTGTGGCAAAAGTCCAGTGCAGAGGCTGAGACTGAATGAACTTAATAATTAAGTAGCCAAACTGTTTGGTGCTGACAAGAAGACCACCAGGCACATTATCCAGGCCCATGGAGCTAGTGTTCTTAGCCTTGGAGAGAGCACTTGGGATTTGCTTAGAGGTGATTTTGAGGGGAGCATTGACATACTAATGCACTCCAGATAATTAGGCAGAGATAATGGGTAATGTGTGAGCTGAATTTGTCCTCCTATATGTTAACTATGTCCTTAGGGGATGAGTATGTGGTGTATTTTGTATTAACTCAGGGTATTGTTAGGTATTATTTCTGAGGTACTGACATAGCTATCCTCAATTTGTACTTGAATTTGGAGGACCTGATTTTGTTTCTTTGTTGATCTTTTGAGATCTCCTCTAGTTGATGGGGTGTTAATTTTCCTTTTACAGACTACAGGATTCTTCCTCTTATTGTATAGCTTGTTAATACTGCGAGTCCACCAAGTAAGTTTGCTCTTTAATTTGGCACAGTATTTATGCCTCCTGGGGACCAAGGCCTTAGTGCATCTCTGTCAGTGCCACAGAACCTATCTGTAAATCAGGCCATATGTGATGTGGGGTCATCTGAGAAAGGAGGTTGTTTGATATTTATCAGGTCATCAGTTGTGTGAAATGGATTTGCCGTGGAATGATCTCTGATGATGAAGGGGGTTATGAGCTAACTCATATCTTTCATGTAAGGAAAGCATTGCTTCATGGTGGTCAGATTTGATGAGTGAGGGATATTTGTTTGGTGAGATCAAGGGCCAATATTTTTGAACCTCTCATTGGGGTTTGGACTACTTGGTCTAAGGAGCTAACATTAATGAAGTCCAGGAATCCTTATGCTAACTTATTTATGGCTATATAGTTTCTCCAATTAATGGAGAGGTAGTGGAAGTCACCCAAGAGGACTGAGCTGGGCTCTACAGTGAGCAATGTCAATTTGTTTAGCTATGCCCCACGGTTTCTAGGGTCATGGAGTGGGTATAACAGTGGGCTACAGTGTGGTCTTGGGTTTTGTTTATCATGAGAAGGATGTTGAAGAGTTCAGGGTTATTGTTCTGCATTATGAGTTTGGAGGTGAAATGGCTTCTTAGGAACGCAGACATGTCCCCAAACATGTTTCAATTCAGTGGTGAGTCTGAAGGACTGGTAAACATTAAATGTCTGAACTGAAAAGATGTCATCACTGTTCTGAAACCATGTTTTAGTAACTATGCATGTATCTATACTTTTCAGGGTTGGGAATACCAGTAATGAGAGCACATTTGTGTTAAGGCTTCTAGCACTGAGCTTTGTCACCTTAATATGACTTTGATTTTGATTGACTATGTTGGAGACTAACCTTGCCTAAAAAAATAACTATGGGGGAGAAAAAAGCCTTGGCCACAGAAACCAAGAGGAGAAAGATGCAGGCCACCTCTGGAAAAGCAGCTGGGGTTGTCAGTCATCTCCTCCCATGCTAATAATATTTTGGAGCCCATTAGAATGATGCCAATAATTAATGTCAGTTACCTTTCATTTACACTGCGGCATCATTGTTGGTGATGAAAGGGTACTGCTCAAAACTCATTTCATACCTAATTCACATGCATGTTATGTCCCTTTTCATATGATCCTAAGAGCATCTCTAGTCATTCATTGCCACACGCTCAATGATCATAAGTACAACATAAAAAATAAGCTGACAAAGTGAGATGCAGATACGTGGTCCAAGCGAAGCTGGAAGCAGTGCAGTTGATTCCAGAACAATACAGTTCCAGAATGCATACCAGATACCAAACATTAGAGCTATGACCTCATGTCAGGGCAGTGCTGCAAGGAGGGGTAACAATGTCAGAGGGATAGAGTGCTAAATGGGAGTTGGCATAATGCTTAAAGATGTTTACTGTACAGAGTTCGAGTCTTACCTTTCAAAAGCATAACTAGCCTTAAAAAGGCCCCCTTTGGTAATTAGCCTATAAATTCTTATGAACCTAAGTACAGTGGTTGTAGCAGCTGGAAGACTCAGCCTGCAAGACTATGTAGCAAATATATATATATATATATATATATATATATATATATATATATATATTACCCGTTTTGAAGGAGGGATTGGCCTCCTTGAAACTGATTACATGTATAGATCTGCAATCATGGGACTCCACACATATCTGCTGACCTCTCAAGACCCAAACACAGTGAAAGTTTTGAAACATGAGGAGAATAAATCTAAGCTGACTTCCCTGCTTAGTCTAGCAGAAGCATATCAGCATCAAGCAGGAATGGAAATCAAACCAGAAGTAGATAAAAATCAGGCAACAACTGAATGTGTCAAAAAACAAAAGAAAGAATATAAGGTGAAGGATGAGTTGAGAAGACAAAAAATTCAGAAAATGTATAAATATAGTTGCAAGTATAGAAAACTTCTGGAAGAACCCATGTTAATCAGGAATAAATGCAGGAATGGTTAAGGAGAGGTGAATTCAAGCCAAGAGATGAAAATTTTAAATTGGCGGCACAAGATAGTGAGCTACATACATGTTGGTTTACAAAGTCCATTGAATATGTGGGAGAAAAAGGCAAATGTAGGTTTTGTAAAACAGAAGTGGAAACAGTTGCCCACCTTGTTGCTGGTTGTGACATACTAATGGCAGAAGGACTGTATACTGAAAGGCATAATAATGTGGCAAGACTGTTGGACTGCGGATTGTACAAATAATATACCCAACTGAACACACCAAATTGCTAGGAGTGGAAATAGACAATAAACTAAAATTTGACATTCACATATCCATGACTATAAAAAAAGCCCACAAAAAACTAGGAGCGTTATACAGAAATAAGCAATTTCTCACCAAAGCAGCAAAGATTTCAATAGCAAATTCCCACCTTATCTCCACCCTACTTTATGCCTGTCCAATATATACCAACCTAAGGCAATGTGATCTAAACAAGCTAGAGACCTGCTACAACAAAATCATGCCATTTAGCACAGGGCATCCTACCATAGTCACCACTGTCTCTCACTTGCTGAACTGGGCTGGCTTGAACTCCCTCACCTCCTTCAGTGGTATCAACTCTCACCACAAACTAGTAAACCATCCACTAAATGTCCCATCCCTCCAGAATCTACTCCAACCCTATCGCACCACCAGACCACTAAGATCCAGCAGCAAAAATCACTTGCAGATCACTAATGCCAATAACTCTGCTGGTGAAGCACTATTCTCTTGTGCCATAGCCAAATTATGGAACTCACTCCCACCCACAATTACCTCCATACCATCATGCACCCACTTCAAAACTTTACTAAAAGTGCAACTAAAAACATGCTGGCTATGCCCTTGAAACTCCCATTCTAATATCATCCACCCCATCCAACCACTACCTTTCTTTCCACTCCACTAACTACCTTGATTATAGCAAGCTCAGATGCTCATAAGCCAGTACTTATTATACAGCACAAACTTCTTCTTGTAACATTTGTTAATGTCTGGTATGCACTTCACAGATAAAGATTCTCGTTGTCTACTGATGTATTATGTTCTTCATCTGTAAATATGGTGTAAGTAATTGCTATGTAAATTGTTAATCACTATGTAATCCAATGTAAATACTGTCTGTTTATTTTAACTGTGGAGCTTTTCTCCCCGGGCCTCCGCTGAAAATGGACCTACGTCCAGTCGGACACTCCCGGTCAACAAATTTAAATAAATAAATAAATAAATAAATAAATAAATAAAATATTGAAGTGGTTGAAAAACACTGGAAACATGAGCCACAAAGCATCATAGAAAATCATGAAGTTTACATCACATGGGATCACCCATCACCAACAGTTCAAAAGATAGATGTGAGAAAACCAGGTATAATGGTCCATGTAAAGTAGACAAAAGTAGCGTTGATCTTTGAAATTCCCACACCCAGTGACTACACTGTCTTGCATAAAGAGAGACACAAAGTCATAAAATGTCAGGATCTGCAGGCAGAAATGAGAGCAATGTGGAAGAAAGATACCTAGACAGTTCCAATAGTAGTAAGAGCAACTGGTCTTATAAAAAAGAATATACAATCAAATTTAGATATGGCACCAATACCTGTAACCCCATATGAATTTCAGAAGGAGTCATTACTGGGCACATTGTGGGTGCTGTGAAGAGCACTTCTGGCTGACATCAATGATTGAAACAATACTAATTTCATGAACTTTAATTGCACTTTGACTTAGGAATGGGGTCCATTCCTGTCATGGTATTAGAAACCTAAAAGTCTTGGAGAAATTAAAAAAGGCAGAAGCCTCCAAGAAGCAGCATGTTATGAGCTAACTACACTGCAGCTGCATGTGGGTTTTATGTTAGCATTGTCCCTCTGAAGCAGCAGGTGACCACAGCAATACAGTATCAGAGTGCAGGCAACACAATAGGTTGGAAAACAATTAATAAAGCTGTAGTAGGTGTAAGACCACTCTGGAAAGATGTGATACAGGGATACACATAGCCTGACTAACCAGTAGTCAGCATTGCACAATATTCTAGGAACTGCTGATAGGAATACCAATCCAGTAATGTACAAGAAACATTTAATATTAATGTCCTTTGTTATTTTAGATGATAATAAACCAAGATAAATCAATCATCCCTTTATTCTGGAAACAGTCTGCACTGGAAGAGATAGGACTGATATGCACATCATCACATGAAGCATAGAAGCCAGTTTATGGGAGGTGTATGTATGACTAATAAACGTGTGTATTTAGAGAAAGACATGTTGTTGTATTAGAGTTGGTGATGGCTTGGTAATATTAGGACTGATTGTTATTTTTCAACAGTTATAAATCCTGCCGTGGATATCTCTCTGCATGGTGAACCAATTATCCCTCCAGTAATGATCCATTCCATAGAGACACTGTCATGACAGGTGACCATGTGGTTAGATGAGATGTCATTGATGAGTGTGCAGGGTCTAATTTACTGATAATATGCACGTGCATTCTGAGGGAGACTTTTTAGTGCAGTGCAGAGGCATTCTGTGCCAGGTCCTAGTTCAGATTGCTAGAAACACTGTAGTGCACTTCCCAACAATGGTGAACCAGGAGTGCACTTCCCAACTGGGGTGAATAAGTATTGCACTTCCCAACCATGGTGAACCAGTCATTCTTCCACCCCAAAACCAGTCTGCAGTGGCAAAACTATGGCTGATATGAACAAGGTCACGTGTAGCATTAATTCTTACTGTGTTAGGCTCACACACTGCTAATACGCATTCATTTGGAGGATGGAATGTTAGATTGGTGTAACCAAAGACACTTGTTAATATAAACAACAGATGAATGAGCACACTGTCACCAGCTGACAAATAGTGCATCTAACAACTTTCAGTGAGAAAATACAGTGGGTCTGTCAACTGCTAGCTTATACACTGTTTGCCTAGTAACACAGATGTTACATGTCCCACCACTGTGGATTCAAGTAACATTGTCCTAACCTTCACAGATGGAGAAACATGAACATATGTTCCTGAAACACATGATGCTCTTACTTCTAACATTAAGGTTATGTACTGTTAAGGAGATAGTTCTTATGATACAGGGTTTGATTCGCTCAGCCTTCATTTACCTACTGTGTTACATAAAGCAATCAAGGCAACACAAAGGAAAAACTAGGAATTTGGGCTAGGTTGCTCAGTGGCCATCTGGACTGCAAGCCTAGTAACTACCTATGAACCTATAGAAGGCCACTTGCTTATTCACCCTTAGAAGGTGATTGTGCTGGAATTTCAGCTTGTACTTCATTTGCAAGTTTCAAAAGAGTCTGGAAGTCTAACAGGCTGGAAATGACATTTGGGGTTGTTTACGGACTGTAGGGCACTCTGTTGAAAACTATTAACTGGCTGTGAATAACAGAACAGGCACTGCATCTACTAAGAGACTGGTGTTTTCTTTTCCAGTTGATATGATGAAAACTATGAACTGGTTCTGAGGACTGAGGAGGTAGGGTTCCTATCCGCCACTTATAACCTGTTAACTGTCAGAAAACAAACATACTCATTTGGGCATGTCCAACTAGTCTGACCTCCCTTTAAATTAATCACCACAGAAAGTGCCTTTAATAAAATTGCCCAGATACATTGGAGCAAATCGTCACTCAGCATAAAGTCAGTAAACAATCTGCAAAATTTTAAGAGGTAGCTTAACAACTTCATACTGATGAAAACAAATGGAAATGCAGAAGAGATGCAGGACAGACCTTCAAAGATGCTATCTATAAATTCATCAGCATGGTCATAGCCGGCTACTGTTTATGCTCCGGTAATAGCATAACTACTCCAAGCAAATGCCCACCTAAATGAAAGTGGAGTGAACTTGCTTAGTGAGTTGTGAGATAGTTATTTTATAACCATGTACTTCCTTCATCGAGGTATAACAAAATATATACCTGTTTACATATTATTAGTTGTTTACACCTGCTAATTATACCCTCACTTATTTGATGTTTACTATTATATGTTAAATGTTACATAGAACTTTCTGTTCTAAAAGCCATAACCTATTCACTGATGTAGCCGTTAGTCTGTAATAATGGTCTTGCCTCTAAGGCCTGGGTCAGTTAGGGTCCTTTGACTAGTCCATTTATCTGGTTAACAACTGTAAAATAAAATAAAACATGAATACAAAATCCTGAAAAAAAGAAAAACAATTGCATTGTTTTATTTTCTATATTTATGTGCTGAAGAGAAACATTTTTTTTTCTGTTTGGTAAGACCTGTCTATTTTTTTAAGACTGAATAAAATTGAACTACAATTTTTAAAATTCATGCTTTCTTTGCAGTAAATGAACATAGAAAAAATAAAAGTCATTAGGAATAACTTTGCCACTTTCAGAGTGGCAAGGCTGCAGTAAAAAAGGATCTTTAAAATGATTACAGATATGTGCAATTCCAAGACACATTCACCGAAACTAGAAAAGACCTTTTTAATGGCTAATAATAATATTACCCATTTGTTAAGCAAGTAGGCTAACTGGACACACAACCCTTTTCAACAGCAACCTGGAGGGTTAAGCAACTTTCTTAAGGTCACACAGAAGGCAAATGGTGGCTGAGGAAATCAAACCCTACACCCTAGCATCTACAGGTGTATTGGTGACCCATGTACTGCATTATTTATTCATTTATTTTTTTAATTTAAAATTTGTTAAATAAATATTATTATTATTAAGATTGCATTAGTACAATCATCCCCTCATTCAGCCCCCAACATACATACACATATTCAAATGCACACACATGGACACATCTGTGGACCTCTCACCTGCCTTTGATTGGAAACAATGTCCATGAATTAGTCACTTACGATCTTTGTGCCCCCAATACAGATAATGCAGTTAATAAATAATGCCAGACATTAGAGTGTCCTGCCTTTTATTCTTCATTTTCAGGTTCTTCATACAAAATGTGTTGTTCTACTAACTTTGTAGTGACGTAAACTAATATTTAAAAAGTGTCCTGGTTGTCTAGTCTAACACATTCCATATTATAATCAGCCCCCCAACCCTCAGCTGCAGACACACACACACAAACACAAGCACCAAAATGTGTATATGTAGCATATGTATACAGTCCCTGGTATAGGTTACGTATCGTGCTTGATCATAACTCTTTGTGGATGTTATTTTCTGGAATGCAAATGTATGTTATGTAAATTTTAAGGATATCCATAATTTGTTGTGCATGCCCTATGGGGAACAAAACAAAGTATGATAATGTTACATGCACAGTTTTCATTTGACTGGCTGTTAACTGCACATTAGGTACTTTGAAGTACATCTTGCTATCCAGTAAATTCCATACAGTCGTACTGACATTTAGAAAAAGAGTAGGTACATTTTATTTAAAACTTCACACTAAAATCAACAATACAAAAACAAAGTCACAAAAAAATACCAGAATACTATCAAATTCAAGATATAATGAAACTATTGCATACAATGCAGTATATACACCATAAGATCTCTGCCATTATAGTTTGTTTTAGAATAGTTCCTAACTGTTATGTGTTTAGCTGGATTTTGAAAGTGACAGGTTTGTGATCTGACCTCACCAGTGTGGACATGACATGGGGATGGGGATGTGTGCAACATTCTTCCATGTTGGTGTGTGCCAAGTCCAAGTTGTTAGGTCCTCTGGATGGAGAGAACGCTGTCTTGTTCAGGGTATTCATTTTGATAAAGTCTGGGAAATGTTCCGCCTGTGAGTTAGAGGCAGTGTATGTTTCCCAGTCTATAGATGATAGTTAAAGCTTACCATGAGTAGGGTATTTGGTTGGATGGTGAGCTCCTCGTCTAGGTCCAGATAAAAATTGTGAGCTTCCTAGGCCATAAGATGGTGGCCTGTAGCTAGCTAAGATATCATAAGGGACATTGTCTATGGTGAATTGGATATGGATGAACTCCAGGACATCATCCTGTTTAAGTAACCTGGCGTTGTTTGTTGCTAACATAAATTGAGGCACTTCCACCTTTTGCCACTGTCTGTGCTGCTGTTGGTCTAAATGTGGAATGCACTGTCATGTTCCCTCTCTCGGCCAGTAATCAAGGAGCCTGAATCCTCACCACTGACACTGGAGAGGGGTGTTCAGTTGAAACAAAAATAGATACACACAGTATTTCCAGATGCAGCTCTCTGCATCAAGCACAATTTCCCTTAAGAACATACAGAGAACACACTCAGTCTGGGGGATGGCATTCCTATTCTCTCTCCAGATCCCCCATAACACTCCCCACTGGCACAGCTGTAGAGTTGATTCCTAAGCCAACTTTTCAAGCCAAGTCCTCTAACACCATCTCTGTGAAACCAGTGCTATGCGTCCCTGCTCCAAGTAGCTGACACACAGTCTTTTCAAAATGCACTCACTCGAGGCACTCCTTAAAATGGAGAACATCAATATCTGTGCAGTGACTGAGACCTGGTTCAAGGCTCCAGAGAGCACCCCTGCACTACCAGGCTATAACTCATACCACACTTTTCAGCCATTTAACCTGGACCGGAACACCAAAGGTGGAGGTGTGTCCATATTCATTAAGGATATCCACACCTCCAGGCTAGTTGCTCAGCATAATGCAGCCGAGGTTATCCAACTGCAACTAACTCTGGGCAAAACTGCAATCCAAATTGTAACTTGCTACAGATCACCCACCATGCCCCAGGATTCCCACTCTTCTTTTCTTGATGTACTGGAAAATATTAGGGCTCAACCAAATACCCTAATAATGGGCGATTTTTACTACCCCACCATTAACTGGGAAAACTACTCATGTACCAACTCCTTCGCTCAACGCTTTCTGGAATTCATAAACTCCAGTGCCCTGGATCAACTTATCCACTCCTCCACCAGGGGCAACAATATCCTAGATCTAGTCATTACCAATATGAGTGACCGGTGTTCCACACCTGAAGTCAACGCCTCATTGGTCCGATCCGACCATAAGCTAATTACCCTAGATATCCACATCCTGCCTCCACCCCCCATTAAGGAAACCATGGTAAAAAAATTCTCCAAAGTCATCTTCATGCTTCTTAAGACAGAAGTGGTGAACTTCATGACACCCATGCAGATGGACAATACAATTACGACTACTGAAGCCTACACAATTGCACTTTATAAGCACTTACATGAGTGCATGGAGCATGCTATCCCAAATAGAACCAAGACGCTATCCTCCAAAAAAAGGAAGCCAATCTGGTGGTCCCCTGCCATAAACAAACTGTACAACAGAAGGAAGAAACTCTTGCAAAAGAGAGTTAAATCCCATGAGTGGAGGAGCTCCCTGGTCAGCCTCAATAAGAAGCTGCGATCCCTGATAAAATCCTCCGAAGCTAGTTATGAAAACAAAATCACCACTGATTCTAAAGACAACCACAAAGCATTCTATAGCTATGTCAAGAATCTCAATGGCAACACTCAGATCTGCTCTGAGTTACAGCACAATGGCACTAAATATACAGACCCAACTGATATTGATAAACATCCTGGCAGATAGGTTCAATGCTAACTTTACCCCCCTCTCACCCCCTAAAGAGCCCATCTCTATACCGGAAGAATGCAAAGTTCCTGTAATCACGGCTGCACAGGTAAAAACCACACTCTCCAAAGCCAAGAACACAGCATCCATGGGACCAGACAACATCTCAGGCTGCATTCTACATGAACTACAGAATGAACTGGCACCCCACCTAAGTACCATGTTAAATCATAGCCTCACCTCAGGCTTTGTGTCTGCTGAATGGTGCACAGCAACGGTTATCCCACTCCATAAGGGGGGAGCCACCGTGGACCCTGAGAACTACTGCCCCATTGGCCTGATGAGCCTGGTCTGCCAGGCCATGGAACGTATCATCATGGAACTTATAAACAAAGACATTGGTAATCTCCAAACTCTGGATCCCACCCAGTTCAGGTCTGTAAAAGGCAGATCATGTCTCCTAAACCTGATAGACTTCTTTGATGCAGTCACCAAAGCCATAGACAAGGGTAAGGTGGTTCTCACAGCCTATCTAGATCTTGCCAAGGCTTTCGACACCATCCCCCACTCTGGAATTATAGATAAACTTGCTAAACTAGGTATAAATCCCTATGTCACAAGATGGGTTGCCAACTGGCTCACTGAAAGAACCTACACTGTGAAAGTAGCAGACTCCAAATCTGACTTCAGACCAGTGACAAGTGGAGTACCACAGGGTTCAGTCCTGGGTCCTCTCCTGTTTGGTATCTACTTCTCTGAAGTAAAGGCTAACACAGAAGGTCTTTGGCTAATGAAGTTCGCAGATGACTGCAAACTAGGAGCCATAATCAAAACTCCTAACGATGTGGACATCCTACAAAAGGGCCTCACTGAGACAGATGCCTGGTGTCAAAGCCATGGCCTCAAGCTCAATGCCAAAAAGTGCATTGCCATCCCCTTTGGTAAAAACTCTGTACCCATGAACTACAACATAGGCAGTAGTATACTTAACACTGAAAGTGTGATAAGAGACCTTGGGACACAGGTGGACAGTAGTCTCTCCTTTGATAATCACATCGCCACAGTAGTCAGAAAATCCTTCTATGTGGCACACCTCATCACAAAAGGTTTCCCATCCAGAAAAAAGAGGTCATTGTTCCCCTCTACTCATCACTCATTAGACTCATTATAGAGTACAAAGTCCCTTTTGGTATGTACCTCACAAGACATCTACAACAACTGGAAAGGCCGCAGAAATACCTCACAAAGAGGATTACCGGCCTCAAACAGATGCCCTATGCAGACCGTCTCAAAAAACTCCAGCTTTACTCCATCGCATATCGCCTATTCAGAGGTGATCTCTGCCTAACATACAAAGCTATGTTAAACCCAGAGCTGTTGGACATGCTCCACTTAAAGAAATCCCAATCCCTCCGAGCTACATGCTCTAGGGACCTAAACCTTATCACCACATTAAACAGAACATGCTGGAGGGATAGATTCTTGTCCCAGAAACTTTCCATACTTTGGAATAAACTTCTTATCTATATCAAACAAAGCTTCTCATTAGCACTCTTCAAGAAAAATCTTGATGACTGGATGGGAAATAGGAAATTCACCCCAGAGATCACGCTGTGGCTCTGCTCGACAGTGGCACAGGAAAATAATTTTCTTGGGTGGCAAAAGCCAGGGTACCATTTTGGCTGGGCTTGTATAGGCCCCAGGGCTGATAGCCTAGTACGTACCTATGAACACACACACACACACACACACACACACACACACACACACACACACACACACACACACACACACACACACACACACACACACACCTGACGCAGATTTACTGGCTATTCCCCTCTACCCAGACTATATGGTAGTTACTGCCACCAGACACTCCAAAGCCAGCTACTCTAAGGCTCTTAAAAAGGTGCCCAATTATACTGAGAGAAATTAATATTAATATAAATGGTTGTGTTTTGACCAATGCAGTAAGGCTTTCAGGAGTGGCCACAGAGTCACCAAATAGATCTCATGACTCTCAAAGGTTAAAATATTCTCTACAGATGCAGTAATTACTGTTTTTTTTTTCTTCTTGATAATCCATAATAAACTCTTCAATACCCATCTCATCCTCTCTGCTTTTAATACCTTGGTGTGATCTTCTGTACTATATCCATCTTTTATGAAATAAGTAGGACATGCTGGAGGGACAGATTCATAACCCAGAGGCTCCCTTCACTCTGGAATAAAATCCCAGTCCAGGTTAGGCAGAGTCCCTCATTGACTCTATTCAAGAGGAATCTTGATGAGTGGATGGGAGATCGTAGGTTTACCCCGGGTATCACTTCTGTGTCACTGTTAGACAGAGGCACAGTATACTAACCTCGAAAAAGGGCATAGCAAAATAAATTTAAAATGGGTGGCGAAAGCCAAACACGTTCTGGCTAGGCTTATAAATGCCCTAGGGCAGATAGCCTAGTACATTCCTTCTTTCAACTTTGGGAATTACCTAGTTTATTTACATCATACAAAATATTGATGATTTCTTTATGCAACTTTCTTCTTCTGTATTTGACTGTAACATATTTTGAAGCTACTTGGTACTAGGCTAATGGCCCTGGGTCTTTACAAGCCTAGCCCATAGAAGTGCCCTGGCATTGTGCCGCCTATTGTTAGTTCTTTGTGCCTCTATCAAGTACAGACACTGGAGTGATCCCTGGGGTGAATTTTCTATTTCCCATCCACTCATCAAGATTTCTCTTAAAGAGGGCCAGTGAGGTGCTCTGCTTGACATGTATGGGTAGTCTATTCCATGTCATGGGCAGTCTCTGGGTTATGAACCTGTCCCTCCAGCATGTTCTGTTGATTGTAGTAATGAGATTGAGGTCTCTGGGGTGTATGGTGTGGAAAGATTGGGATTTCTTTAGATGTAGTGTTTCTAACAGGTATGGGTCAAACATGGCTTTGTAAGTCAAGCAGAGATCACCTCTTAGTAGACGATATGAGACAGAGAATAGATGGATTTTTTTGAGTCTGTCCATATAGGACTTGTGTTTAAGCCATAGGATCCTCTTTATGAGGTAGTTTTGTGGCCTCTCCAGCTGTTGCAGGTGTCTAGTGAGGTACATGCCAAATGGGGCATTATACTCGATGAGTGGCCTAATGAGGGAAGAGTAGAGAGAGAAGATGACCTTTTTCTTCCTGGATACAAAACTCTTGGTAATGAGATGTGCTACATAGAATGACTTTCTGACCACAGTGACAATGTGGTGGTTGAAGGTGAGATTGCTGTCATCCTGTGTCCCCAGATATCTTATAACACCTTCACTGTTCAGTGGGCTCCCATCAATGTGGTAATTAGTGGGAACTGACTTTTTCCCAAATGGGATGACGATGCATTTTTTGGCATTAAGGTTAAGGCCATGGTTTTGACACCAGTCTTTGGTCCCAGTAAGGCCTTTCTCAAGGATGTCTGTATCACTTGGGGAGTTAATAATAGCTCCCAGCTTGCAGTCATCTGTGAATTTGGTCAGCCAGGGTCCCTCCGTGTTGGCCTGGACTTCTGAGAAGTAGATGCCAAACAGGAGAGGACCCAGGACTGATCCCTGTGGGACTCCACTCGTGACTGGTCTGCAGTCTGACTTGGAGTCTGCTACTTTCACACTGTATGTTCTATCTGTGAGCCAATTTGCAACCCACCTAATGACATAGGCATTGATGCCTAGTTTTGTGAGTTTATCAATAATTCCTGAGTGAGGAATGGTATCAAAGGCCTTGCCCATATTGAGGTAGGCTGTATGAACTGCCTTACCTTCATCCACTGCTCTAGTGACTGACTCAAAGAAGTCGACCAGGTTGACAAGGCATGATCTACCTTTCACAAAACCAGATTGCATGGCATCTAGAGTTTGGAGATTCCCTATATCCTTGGTTATTAGGTCCATGATGATGCACTCCATAGCCTTACATATCAGACTCGTCAGGCTAATGGGGCAATAATTTCCAAGATCTGTAGTCACTCCTCCTTTATGGAGCAGTGCACCATTCAGTAGGGACAAAGCCTGAGGTGAGGCTGTGAGTGAAAAGAGCACATAGATGTGGTGCCAGTTCACTTTGTAATTCATATAGAACACAGCCGGGGATATTGTCAGGTCCCATGGAAGTGTATTCTTGGCCTTAGACAATGCAGCTTTAATCTGTGCTGCAGTAATGCAGGGTGCCTGGCATTCTTCCGGTATTGAGATTGGTCCTTTGATGAGGGGGGAGAGGAGTAAAGTTGGTACTGAATCTGTCAGCTAGTATGTTGGCAATATCTGTTGGCTCAGTATAGGAGGTACCATTGTGCAGTAACTCAGAGCAAATCTGGGTATTGTCATGGAGATTCTTGATATAACTAAAGAAGGCTTTGTGGTTGTTTTTAGTGTCTGCTGCAATTATGCCTTCATAGCTGGCTTTGGAGGTTTTGATGAGGGATCTCAACTTTTTTCTGAGGCTAATAAAGGAATTTTTCCAGTCTTGGGACTTCATCTTTTTCTGCAACAGTTTCTTCCTTCTGTTGTAGAGTTTATTAATGGCAGGGGACCACCAGACTGGCTTCCTTTTTTTTGGAGGAGAGCGTCTTGGTTCTGTTGGGTATAGCTAGTTCCATGCATTTATGGCAGTCATGCACCTATTTTCCCTTGGCATGGGTACCGTGAAGTTAGCCACCTCTGTTTTTAAGAGTTCAAAGTCAGCTTTGGAGAAGTTTTTCATGGTGGATACCTTTATGGGGGGTGTAGGTGAGATGTGGATTTCCATGGTGATTAGTTTGTGGTCAGATCTAACCAGGGAGGAACTGACTATTGGTGTAGAGCAATGGTTACCCATGTTAGTAATAACCAGGTCAAGGATGTTGCTTTCTCTGGTGGGGGTAAGAATGAGCTGTTCCAGGGCATTGGAACTGATGAATTCCAGGAAGCATTGGGCCAGTGCATTGGTGCTTATAGGTTCATAGGTTCATAGGTAGGTACTAGGCTATTGGCCCAAGAACCTACGTAAGCCTAGCCAGCAAGGTACCATAGCTTACACCACCCAAGAAAGTTATTTTCCTGTGCCACTGTCTAGCAGAGACACAGAAGTGATCCCCGGGGTGTATTTCCTATTTCCCTTCCACTCATCAAGATTTTTCTTGAAGAGTGCTAATGAAGAACTTTGATTGACATAGATGGGTAGCTTGTTCCAGAGTATAGGAAGTCTCTGGGACAGGAATCTATCCCTCCAGTGTGTCCTGTTTATTGTGGTGATAAGGTTTAGGTCCCTAGAGCATGTAGCTTGGAGGGATTGAGATTTCTTTAGGTGTAGCATGGCCAACAGCTCTGGGTTTGACATAGCTTTATATGTTAAGCAGAGATCACCTTGGAGTAGGCGATATGCTACGGAGTAAAGCTGGAGTTTTTTGAGGCGGTCAGTGTAGGGCATTTGTTTGAGGCCAGTAATCCTCTTTGTGAGGTACTTCTGTGGCCTTTCCAGCTGCTGCAGATGTCTTGTGAGGTACATTCCAAAAGGGGCATTGTACTCTATAATGAGTTATTTTCCCAGTTGATGGAGGGGTAGTTGAAGTCTCCTAGTATGAGAGTGTTGGGTTGGATCTTGAGAGATTCCAGGGTGCTTAGAAACATGGAGTGAGAGTCTATGGACATGGTTGGGGACCTATAGTGGGCTAAGACTTGGATCGCAGTCTTACCCAATGTTAGTTGTACTTGAAGTATCGCAGATGCCTTATGCTGGGCTGCTAGTATGGAGGTGTGCATATCCTTTATGAATATGAAGACACCACCACCTTTGGAGCTTTGGTCCATGTTTTGGGGCCAAAAGGTGTGGAATGAGTTATAGCCTGGTAGTGCAGAGGTGCTTTCTGCTGCTTTAAACCAGGTCTCCTTTACAGCACAAAGGTTGATGTTCTCCATTTTTGAGGAGTGCTTCGAGCGACTGCATCTTGAGATTTAGACTTCTAGCATTGAGCAGCATGACCCTCAGATTGCATTTATTTATAGCTGTTATGGTGGTAATTTGGTCTTTGGAACTCCACCTAAAAAAGGCACTAAAGGGGTGCGAAGAGCCTTAGCCAGTACCCGGAAATCCAGGGGTAACAGATGCAGGCTATCTCTGGCAAAGTATCGAGGTCTATCAATCATGTCATCCCAAGCAGACAGATACTGTTTTAACTGTATTTTTCATTGCTTGATTGTGTTTCATTACTGTAGTTGCATTTTTACTGAATTACTTAACTGTAAACTGCTTTTTCATACTGAAAATTGTATTTTCTGTTTGTGAGTGCTCTATCTGTGCTTTTCTGTGCATTTATGTGAGGTTTCTGTGTTCTAGTCAGGTAGCCTAGTCTGGATAGAAGATTCAATCTCATCTACTATTAAAACATAATTTTAGTGATAGATTACAGAATGACATCACATATATCTGGTCATCCAATTCTACCCCTTTCCTAGCAACTGACCCAGAATGTCACACATATGTGTCAATAATACATACACATAGAGCTTTGCTAAGATCTGTTGCAGCTTCTTGAAGTCATAAAACAATTTCAAACATCCACCCTTCAGATTAGCAATTAATTCACTGCTAAAGACAATACAGAAGGCTTCCTAGTACTTGTTTCCCCAGACATTTTGTTTCTGGCTGCAATCATAATTGTAAGATACTATCTTTATGGCTTAAATTAAGTAATTGCATTTCACATTGTTTTTCAAAGTTAGCAGGAGCTGAGCTTAACCTCATCTCTTCCAGTATCTTCTGTTAACATATATGCATTTTCACATTTGCAACAGTACAGTCTGATATAAATGTATATTTCTTTTCTGTTCAGCAGGACACACTGTTGGCACATCTTTAACACAAGCAGCTTTACAAATACATTTTTCAACACAAGCATTTGTACAAATCAGTTTGATATACAAATGACATATAGTTTTTTACAAGATTCCAGCTAACTGTGCTGGCATGTGTTACACATCCACTGCCCTACTTCTCCTGGCATAGCTGGCAATACCTCACATCATCGCAGGTATTGTAGCCTTCCACTGCCGGAGTACTTTCTGTGACTTTAAACCAATTCTTGGTAACAGCACAAATGTCTATGTTCTTCCAAGTGTGGAGAGCTTGAAGGGTGTGGAATATCTTAAGGCTCCTGGCACTGAGCAGCAACACCTTAAGGTTGTTCTAATTGTTTTCACTATGTTGGTAGTTTGTCATTTTGGAATTGCCTAAAAAGGTTCTAAGGGGGTGGATAAAGTTTTAACCAGGATTTGAAAGCCCATGGGGGACAGGTGCAAGCCATCCTTGGCAAAGCAACATGTTCTTTTAACTATGTCCTCCCAAGTTGATAAATATTGGATACCCCTGGAGTGACAGCAGAAACTAAGCCAGTTATAAAAATCAGTAATTTCCTGTTTATATTGTGGCATCATCCTTGGAGGAGATAGAACGCTGCTCAATGCAAGACATGTACCTGTCTGTTACACATATTTAGAGTGATCTAAAATGTCTCTTTTCATTTAGACCAGTGCAGTATGTTTCAGATCATTTACATCCACATGGAAAATAATGGAATCAAATTGGTGCCTGTAATACAATGACTTGAGTGCATGAATGATATTGCAGACCCTAGTTCCAGACTGGTAACTTACCATTACTTTATCCTTGTGCAGCCTTGTATGAGGGACATCTGTTTGTCATACAGTGGAATTCCCTATGATAGGAGTACTAGGTAAAGTGCTTGCTTGCCGTATGGACTTTGTTCCTGGGGGATCATTGGGTTTATACTTATGTGTGGTGCTTGGTGTTGCATTTGGTGTGAGCTTAAGGGATTGCTGGGGATAGGTGTTGACGTTTTGACATCTTTGGAGGTTTTTGGGTAGGCTCAGCATAAGAAGATCTATGTGTGTGTGCTAAGTGGTATGTGTGAGGGGTGTAGTGTATATGTTTACAGCAACTTTATTTGCAACAAAGATTTCTGTCTCCATGGAAGTTGTGTCTATACAGCTCTCACTTACTGTGCTTGTTTCTTTCAGGATTAAAACGTTGTCTGAGTACATGAGACAATTGCTACATTGTCTTCGGATGCCCATATTTACCATACTGGCCACAGAGACCTTTGAAAATTGCATATCCAAGTTTTTGGACCTGTATTAGGATTGGGCTATTGTAGTTTAGGGACTCATTTTTTCATGGGTCTCAATGGTGGTGTCTAGGGTTAAGGCTAGGTGTTTGGTGATATGATCTGGAATTAATGCTGTTCATTGTGATAATTAACTGCCCTAGGCTTAATTCAGTGCAAAACTTCAGTATATTACAAGTAAGTTCATAGATACTAGTTCTATAGGTTGATATTACTGTCTGTTTGGCTTGGTGAGAATTTCCTGAACTCTAATTCCTGAACTCTCTGATCAATAAATAACTACACTTAGAGCTCCCCTGAAGTGTTTCCCAACCCAAACCAGGCAAACACCTTCTATCACCTGACAGATGAACTGGCCCTTTTAATATAAAAACACCATAAAATGGAGCCCTCAAGTGAAATGCAACAACATAAACAACTAATAAGAAAAACACCCACGACACTGCCAAAAGATACACCAGACATTTATTACATCAAAGACATACTGAGTGGTTTCACCCATCATTCCATGGGCTTCTTCAGACTTCTGAAGAAGCCCATGGAATGATGGGGGAAACCGCTCAGTATATCTTTGATGCAATAAACAGCTGGTATACCTTTTGGCAGTGTTGTGGATTTTTTCTTATTAGTTGATGATTTTGGCTGTGCAACAACAAAAACAACTATTTCCCTGGCTAGATCGCCTCTCTGCAAGGCAATTTACAATACATCAAGCAGCAACACTGATGATTTTTCACAGGAAAATATGGCTTAAATGCTGTGAAAATGCAGTAATAAATTAGTGTTCACTTAAATGGGTAAGTGCAGTATTTCAAGTAAAAACAACATATCTCTGACTGGATGGCGCTGTAAAACAGTGAAAGCACTTCTCATTCACAGGCGAGGAAACCAAGCTTTGCTGAGCACTGAGGTAATGAGCCAAAAGAGATGGGAGGAATCAAACTGTTTACCATGAGCAGTGCACATATCTCATTAGTGTTTTTAGCTTTAGTGCTCTACACTAACTCACCATAAAATAATTTTCATGTATAGATACACATTCTATCTTCAGTGCCACTTCACTCGCTTGTTTAAAATATTTACTATAAAAAATATTACTCAAAACCAACTCCATGGAACACTCAGTTATTTTTGATTCAAATGTTGAAAGCTTTTTAAATACCACTGTTGCTTCCCTAGGTTAATCTAAACCCATTTAGTGAGGAATAAGAAACTGTGTGTTGTTTTTTATATGTAAATTATATAAAATGCATTGCACTGGGGCTTTTCTCCCTGGGCCTCTGCTGAAAATGAGCTAGGACTCAGGCAGACTATTCTAGCCAACAAATGGAACAAACAAAGTTTACTTTAAATAAATGAATGAATGAATGAATGAATGAATGAATGAATGAACGAATAAATAAATAAATAAAAATTCTTAATATCACTAGTGACAAAGTGAGATTCCTCATCCATCTAGGTCCCCTAATATGTTTCAGAAGATAAAATTAATTCTTTAAAATATGGTCAATAATATTGTCCCTATATTTAAACTTCCCATCAATGTACTTAGCCAAGGGTTCCTTCTTGCACTCAACGGCCAACATTACTGGATATAAAGGAGAGGACAAGTTGGAATGCACCTTAGGTATGCCAAAAATCAGTGGTATAACTGGTTTCTTTCCACCTTAAGAAAGTTAATAAGAAAAGGTGAAATTAAATTGTTTAAAAGAAATTTATCCTGGTACAAGTCAATGTTTTTGTAGACAATGTGAGTCTCATTCCTTGATACTAGACTATATAGTCTTGTGTCACTCAGTGATGCTAACATTCTGGCCCCATGGAACAAGGTTTTCACTGTAGACATGCCCCACCCTTGCCATGCTTCCTAAGTCTGACTGTCTTTTTGTGGTCAACACATGCAACAAAGCCTTATCTTGTGGTGTCATGTTGTAAAATTGTCAGACTTTTTGACAATATTCTCCTTATATCAGCTTCACATAACCTTTCAAACAAATTGACCACAACATGTACTAACAGTTTCTTTGAAGATTCATATCACCCTGAGCATTGAGGCTGTAACCTTTAAAGTACAATCCCATATTTCATTTCCTTATAAACAATTTTAATTCAAATTTTCTGTCAGGAAGTCCAGGAAGTGGGAATAAAAGTAAAATTGTGGTGGACTTCTGTCACCTCTAAATAAATGTAATTAGATACTTTAAAATTGTAACTCTCTAAAATTAGTACAGTACCTGGATCATGTCCAAGAGATGTTTCTAGATGAATCTTGATCACCTGCAACCCCTCACCCTGAGACCCAATAAGTGAAAATATCTGTTGTTCTGTCTACTGTTTCACAATTCTGAATCCCTTTTGATTCCAGTGATCTCACTTCTGTTGGTCAACCTCTTTGACTGATATGGACCATGAGTCTTTAAAGGGCTCTCTTCGCCTGTGTATTTTGGTCAGTCTCTTGCATATTACCTGCTAATTCAGTATGCTTGTCTTTAAGATTACTCATGATATTCCCTAGGACAGTATCTTGTGGTACACATTACTAGATTATAGCCTCTATACTCCCTTCTTACCATTTTATCTTTTCTCAACTTTAAAATGTTACCGTGTCTGGTTTTGTAAAAATATCTTGGTAACTGTCTCAATGTGATTCAAACAGCAAATCTCCAGTTATCCAACCGCAAAGAGTGGAGATCTCATTTCACATCTTGGCCATTTATTGACTATTGTCCTTAATTTTTATGTATTCAAGTCACCGTTTGTCAAAGAACTCAAACAATTCACCATGCAGCAGTAAACACTGCACTATACCATTGGGACATTTCTTTAGATGCCGTCCTTTAAGGGCATGCCTTTTCCATATACTTTCTTAAAAATAGTTAGTGAGCTGTCAAAATTTAAATTTAAAAAGCCTTTTTCCTAATATTTTGATTTGTGTAGCCAACCTAACCCCTGCATTTTAATTCTCAGTGCTATCTTGGCTAAACATAGTGTCCATCCAATTCTTCCAAGAGAGTAAGTTCTCAGCAGTTTACCTTTAAAATGTTGAAAAACATATGTTTGAGTGTTCACTTACCTGAACCAAAATGCCAAAAACAACACCTTGCGCACACCCACATGTGCGAATCGGTCACTTTAAGAAAGTTGATAGTCAGTAATGTTGACTTTCTCTGAAACTATCAGCATTTCCGGATTTCTCTTACAAATGTTTTGCAGGGGGCAAGCCTCCCTGCAGCCCCATGTGGGAGGCTGCACCCCCACACCCCTGCTACTTATATATACAAACTCCGAGATCACACTACAGTGAGAGAAACGGTACATTTCCCAATCACCAGTATAGCGCAATATCCACACAAAATGCAGAATTCACAACAGCAAATGCTACTGCGCATTTTTTTTTGCTAAAACGTAACTCTGAAAAGGTACTTTCACACGTGTGTGTCACACAGGTAACTGATAACATTTTAAAGGTAAACTGTTCTCAACTGGTATGTAAACAGAGTGAGTATTTAAAGAACTAAGTCCTTGATATAAATCATTCTCCCTCACATCCACCAAATGGATCATGCAGATCATAAGGTTTAGGGGTTGAATTTTAAACTGCATTCCTAAACTGTATTTTTGTTTTGAATTGTATGCAATGTCACAGGATTTTTTTGTCACATGATTCTAACAGTTATTTAAATACTGAAGTGCTACAGTGTTTTAGCTCTGAAGAACTTGATCATTTATTAAGAACTTTTGTTACAAGTTCAAGTGATTTGCTCTGAGCCTAATTATTTAGGTTTTTCATGAAAAAGATGACAGAATTTGGTTTAGGTTTTTACAGCCTTGCTTCTAGGATTCTTTTCCAGTTGGATGTTTCCTCTACTCCGATAACAAATATTAAACTCCTAGGACAACACTTGGTAAAACGTCTTCTTTCTAAATTGACTTTTTTGTCATAATGACATGGGCATCAGGACCAAAGCAATCCATTTTACCTTACGGTTCTTTAATAACACCAGAACATATTTTATTTGTGACAAAGTCACATACTACTGAACTGTAGGGCGAATGCCAATATTTCTTATTGTCAATGTTTCTGTCAGCAGTATAATGTCTCCTGATGACAATGTTTTGATGCAAGTTTCAAACATAGGTCTCCTGATTTTATCAGTCTGCTTAACCTTCTTTTAACATCACAGTATTTTTTGTTGTCACATTTTTCTTTCTGTCAATCAAACATCAGAACTTCTGTGACCAAGTGGCCCACTTGTTCTCACTTCACCCAGGGTAAGAGCCAACTGAGGTGGTCCATCATTTAGGCATCCATTAGAGGTTTTCTTATTTTAACCCTAGCCCCGCACTGGATGCCTATTTGTATGCTACAGAGTTTTATATGAAATGGGCATCAACAAAGGTGGCTCACTCACTTCTGCAAAGGATATAACTTCTCAAGACTACCCTGTCCCTCTAGATTCCAGTGCACCTGCATGGTGTCTTGCTTCTCCTGGGGACTCTATCATGAGACCATGTGCCCCAGGCATGTGACTCATGGGTCTATATTAGCATGTCGACAGGGCAGAATAGTGAATGCCCTTATGTCGACACATACTAAACGAAATGCCTAAATCTGGAATGGCCAGAACAGCGATTTTTTTCCCAGGGGAAAAAAATCGCTGGGCCGTTGTTGGGAATTTGCCATTTCTTCCACTGTAGTGCGATCTCGGACTTGGTATATTTAAGTCGGGGGCTCATGGAGTGTGTGTGTGTGTGGGGGGGGTGAAGCTCCCTACTTTATTTTGTCTGTCAGTTTGTTTTCTTGTTGATGGCCCAGCGTTTTTTTTCCCTGGGAAAAAAAAAATTACTGTTCTGGCCAATTGAGATTTAGGCATTATGTTTAATATGTGTCAGCGTAAGGGCATTCGCTGCTCTGCCCTGTTGACATGCTAATATAGACCTGTGACTCACATCTCCTCTCCCAAAAGAAAGGTGAGTCAGTGATGCTGCATCACTCTTCCCCTCCCCCTGCCAGCTCCAACAAGTACCCAAGCTACTGACTGAAGTCAGGTGACCTGGGTGGTAGTCAGAGATTCACTCCTGTATGCTAACAGAGTTGGCAGTTTTTAACTTTGCATTTCCAGAGGCAGACTCAGTGTCGCTATTTCTTTTACTTGCTGGGTCTTTGTCTATTTGGATTTTGTAACTTTGTAATCCTTGTATCTCTTCATCTACTGTTGTTTGAAATATTGTGATAGTCTTTTTTCATTAAAAATCTCAGACTCATTTTTTCCACAGAACATATGTTTCTCTTTTTTGTTTAGACCTTATTTTGTATATCATGCTTTTTTAAAGAACTGTATATCAATGCATACTCAGACTTTCAAATGTGCTATATACTAGTGTGAAACATGTTTACAGCTTGTGCATTACAGGCTTATTGGCATGATTGCATTATAAAATGCTTCTCTTCTGTGTTGTGCTGCATTCAAGAGCCAGTAGACTGAAAAAAAATATTTTTTTTTCAATATGTTGTTTCCCTCTGTGTCTGCTAACCAAGCTCCCCCCAGTCAGACTTGAGCCAGTTTATTTCTTCCAACTGGGTATCCCCAGCACAGCGGTGAGGGCTGTCCAAAGGGGCCACCATTCATTCAGCCATGGGGGAGGCTTGTTCCTTTTCTGGCTTTCCAACAGTGAGGGCATATATATTTTAGACCCTAACCCCTGTGTTTTGTAGTGAATGTATGACCTGTGTCAGCACACAGGCCACTATACCTTTACCTGAGTGAGCACATAATCCCATATAAGTTAGTTGGCCTTAGGCATAGGACAACTAGGTGGCCACCTAGGGTGCTACTTTAGCAGGGGTGCTTTTCCAGTATTTAATTGGTGTAGGTAGACCAGGATGAGGGCATCAGGTGGTGTGTGTGGTGGGGTGCCATGGAGCCCTTTTGCCTAGGGCACCAGTTGACCTAAGGCCACTCTTGCAGGCTATTGCATACAGAGCTTGGTGGCTAAATACCTGCCCTTGGGCAGTCCCTGCTACATCTTCAGTGGTTTATGGTACTGGATACCCCTAATCTGTACCCTCCCCCAAGACAGACACACCCATCCTTCCTACACCAGGTAGTAAATACCCCAGTAGATACACTGGGCATAGAAGGTTGTAGTCAGATCTTTATCCTACTATGCCAACAAAGTTGATATAATTTTCTTTTTTTTGCAGCTACTTTTCATACCTAGCATTGTACCTAGTTAAAAAGAGGTTTGAGCATATTGTTATGGAGATTTCTATGTTTTGCTTGGATCAGTCCAGCAGTGTCATATTTCATTTATATCTTCATTAACAAAGACAAATGTGTAGTTGGAATGCAAGGAAAGCTAAAGTAAATGTATCTATAGAATCGCTGCACATTGTAATCTCTGCACTAAAATATACATTTAAATCTACATGTATTTCACAAATCCAACTCATTTTCACATTGAAGGAATACTAAAGCATTATATTGCAGGGTAACCACAAAAGAAAAAGGCAAAGGTAGACCAGATCTTTGAGGGGATTGTTGCGTGTATCATCATTACTGCTGATTGTGAATAATTGAAAATTGACCTTCCTTGTTTATGGGCTGCATGTTCAAATAAATTGAAGAAATGGAGCCAAGGAAACTGAAACTAGCATTCCCTGCTTTCAGTGGACTAATAAAATAGGCTCCATCTGAATTCCTGTCAGTGAAGATCACATGGAACGAAACAGAGTAAGGACTTTTGAACCTCATAGACCGATAGATAGATTAGTAGATATGCTCCGTGCAATCAAAGTAGACACCGAATGCTGTAGCTAGGCTTACAGTTTAGTTCTTGAAATGTCTTAGGATGCATAATGAGTATATAGGCTCCCTGTTGAAATGTTGGCACTCTAACTGCAGAGTGTACAAACACCAAAAAAAAAAAAAAAAAAAGACCTAAACCACAGAGAGGAGCAAATCTCGAAAATCACAGTTCTCCTTAAAACTGCTTTTTGCTAGGGGGACAAAGCCCCTTCTGCACTCATCCTATATGAGGTGGCAGGCCCCCCACAACCCCAAATGTTTATATACCAACTCCCTGATTGCCATACCTTGGAGAAAAGCAAATATTTCAAGAAATGTCAACTTGGACTTAGTATACTTAAGTCCGATCTTTCAGCCATCCAGTATCCACCTTTAAGGATTCACTTTAGTGGGTCCCTACATTTCAAATGGTTACCAAGTATATATTATTGTTTGGATGATGTGTGACTCAAAAACATCTTTGTAATCCTTTTGCAACTTTGTATACATTTCAGCAAAGTTTGCCTCATAGCTATATCTTGCTTGGCTCCAGTAAGACAAACTTGCCTTGAACTCTGATACCAGATCTGACTTGAAAAACAGTTCCACAACACCTGTAAAACGACTTTTTACAACATGCTAGGAAACTCCTGTTTTGTGCTTTTAGCAATTTTGCATCTGAAACCATTTCATCTTGTTCCCTTGATGAGTGATGGTGCTTCTGCTGTTCTTTCTGGCTGAACTACTGTTACCGTCATAGCAATGATTTGCTTTTACTGGCCTGCATGCTTTGGTGGTATCTTTTAATCTTGTGTTTGTGGATGCTGTCACTTTGTTGTGCTGAGCTGTGACATAACAAATTTGTCTTGAACTCTTGTTACTGGATTTGACTTGAAAAACAGTGCCACAACATGAGGGAAGTAACCTTTTGACTCGGTCACTTATTTTAATACATTCGACTGTGCTAATGCTGATCCTGGTTAGTGCTGTACTAATTTTGCATCCAAATTTGATAAAGCCGTCTCTCTCCGTAGTAAGAAAAGGGGCCACTGTTACTGCTTTCGGCCCATGTTACTACTGATTACATAAGCTTAATTTTTACTGGCACGTGTGGTCTTGTGTTCTCCTTTATATTTGTGTAAGTCACTGCTTTATTGATCTAAGCTGTGACAAGACAAAGTTTCCTTGAACTCCTCTATTAGATTTAACTTGAAAACCATTCCCACAACATCTGGCTTATTTTATTCATTAGTGTTATACTGCTGATTTTAAAACTCTTATGCTGTTGGTGATTTTGCATCCGATACTGGTTCTCCCCTCTGCGAGAGAAATGGGGCTACTACTGCTGATTCTTGCCTGAGTATTGGTTACACAGCAGTGTTAATTTTAATTGGTCTATGGGCTCCTGTTGTCTGATTTAAATGTATTATGTATGCAGACTCTGACACTTTAATGTGTTGGGCTGCAGCACAACAAACTTGCCTTGAGCTCTTGTGTAAAGTGACACACTTGTGGTTTTGTGTAAGATACAACACAATACCCTAATGCAATTGACCATAGCAAACAGTCTAGTATAATGAATATATCAATAATGGGTCTACTTTGATTTACCAAAAACTCATTTCACTGAATTTCAATTCACCCTCAAAAAATCGCTGAAAGCTCAAATCACTGAAAACTCATTTCACTGAATCACATTTCACTGAATGTAAGTACTGTTGGGCAAATAAAACATATATGCCCTTTTCCCCAGTGTAGTGCGATCCTGGAGTTAGTATATATAGTTAGCATTGCGGGTGTGTGGGGGGCCCAGCCCCACTGTAGCCCCCCACCTACTTAGCTTTTATATTTATGAATCTCATTTCACTGAAAGTTAACAATATAAAACCAAAAGTAGATGGGGGGGCTATGCCCCCCAACTATATATATTAACTCTAGGATTGCACTACAGTGGGGAAAAGAGCATAGACATTTTATTTGCCCAACAGTACTTACATTCAGTGAAATGTGATTCAGTGAAATGAGTTTTCAGTGATTTGAACTTTCAGCAATTTGGTGTGAGTGTTTTAAAATTCAGTGAAATGAGTTTTCAGTGAATCAAAGTAGACCCATCAATAACATATATTTGAAGTTTAGATTTCATATCCTTCAGAATTTGCATGCTAATATAAATCCTATTATTCTAGCAACTTTCTAAATTTATAAGAGCAATATTTAAAATCTGTCCCTATTTTTTTACCTTTGTCTCTCGATTATTTTAGGCTTTGTCCAGCTTTCTTGTGCTAAGAGGTTAAGAGGAATGGGAATAGTAAAACCCTGAAAGATAAAAACTCTCTCATCAAACTAAACAGAGATCTAAGAGGGCTAATTAAGTCCAAGAAAGCCAATTTTAAGGTAAATATAGTTTCCCAGGCCAAGGACAACCATAAGGCCTTATTTAGTTCTGTTAGGAGCCTCAAAGGCAGCACATAACAGTGTGCCAAACTGGTTGTAAATGGGGCCATGTTCATGGAGCCAGGAGATATAGCAAATCTACTTGCCAAGAAACTCAGCCCTAGCTTTACACCCCACTCACTGCAATCCACCTCCCAGGAAATACTATGGGTCATAACTCTTCCAACTATCAACAAGGACGAGGTTATAGCTATGCTTTCTAAGGCCAAGAACACAGCTTCAATGGGCCCCAATAATATCCCACAATGCCTCTTGAATAGCCTGAAATATGACCTATCAAGGGTCTATATTATATAAATGAAAGCTCTTTAGTGTGAATACATGTTCCTCGACACATAAGGTGCAGAGTCTAATAGGTTCATAGGTGTGTACTAGGCTAATGGCCCTGAAGCCTTTACAAACCTAGCCCATAGGATTACCCTGACATTGTGCCACTCAACCTTAGTTCCTAGTGCCTCTGTTGAGTAGAGCCACTGGAGTGATCCCCGGGGTGAATTTTCTATTTCCCATCCACTCATCAAGGTTTCTTTTGAAGAGGGCCAGTTAGATGCTCTGTTTGACATGTATGGGAAGTCTATTCCATAGCAAGGGCAATCTGTGGGTTATGAACCTGTCCATCCAGCACGTTCTGTTAATTGTGGTAATGAAGTTGCGGTCACTGGAGTGTGTGGTGTGGAGGGATTGGGATTTCTTTAGATGTAGCATTTCTAACAGAGCTGGGTCAGACATGGCTTTGTATGTCAAGCAGAGATTGCCTCTAAGTAGGCAATATGAGACAGAGAATAGTTGGAGTTTTTTGAGTCTGTCCATATAGGACAAGTGTTTAAGGCCTAGGATCCTCTTTGTGAGGTACTTTTGTGGCCTCTCCAGTTGTTGCAGGTGTCTAGTGAGGTACATGTTAAATGGGGCATTGTACTCGATGATTGGCCTAATGAGGGAAGAGTAGAGGGAGACAATGACCTCTTTCTTCCTGGATGCAAAACCCTTAGTAATGAGATGTGCCACATAGAAGGACTTTCTGACCACAGTGGCAATGTGGTGGTCAAAAGAGAGGCTGCTGTCAACATGTGTTCCAAGATCTCTTGTAACACCTTCAGTGTTCAGTGGACTACCATTGATGTGGTAATTCATGGGAACCGGGTTTTTCTTAAAGGGTATGGCAACACATTTTTTGGCATTTAGTTTAAGGCCATGGTTCTGACAACAGTCGTTGGTCTCAGTGAGGCCTTTCTGTAGGATGTCAACATCACTTGGGGAGTTAATAATAGCTTCCATCTTGCAATCGTCTGTGAACTTTGTCAGCAATAATAGCGAAACAAATATATGTTGAGATTCAAAACATCGGAAAGTTTTGTTTGGCCAATCGTGCTGATCCTGGTGTGCTGACAGTAAGTTAAGAAACACCTCACTCCTGAACTGCAATTGACCTCCTGATGTGCTTTAAGAGAAACAGTCCTTTTCTAGTAATACAGAAATAAAGTATGTTAATCTATCCAATACTATTAGTTCTACTACATATGAAATAATAAATATTAATACCCAATATTACACAGGGAGAATGCCATACACACAACTTACTTGCAATTAGCATTGCTTTTAAACATTTCCTGCATGCAAATTCTATTAATAGGTTCATAGGTTCATAGATAGGTATTAGGTTATTGGCCCTGGGGCCTATATAAGCCTAGCCAAAAAGGTTCCCTGGCTTTCACCGCCCAAGAAAATTATTTTCCTGTGCCCCTGTCAAGCAGTGCTGCAGAAGTGATCCCCGGGGTGAATTTTCTATTTCCCATCCAGTCGTCAAGGTTTTTCTTAAAGGGCCAATGAGGAGCTTTGCTTGACATGAATGGGTAGTTTGTTCCAGAGTATGGATAGTCTCTGGGACAGTAATCTATCCCTCCAGCATGTTCTGTTTATTGTGGTGACAAGGTTTAGGTCCCTGGAGCATGTGGTTTGGAGAGATTGGGATTTCTTTAAGTGTAGCATGTCCAACAGCTCTGGGTTTGATATAGCTTTGTATGTTAGGCAGAGATCGCCTCTGAGTAGGCGATATGTGATGAAGTAGATCTGGAGTTTTTTAGGCAGTCTGCATATGGCATTTGTTTGAGGCCGGTAATCCTTTTAGTGAGGTATTTCTGTGGCCTTTCCAATTGTTGCAGGTGCCTTGTGAGATACATGCCAAACAGGGCATTGTACTCTATAATGAATCTGATGAGGGATGAGTAGAGAGGAACAATTACCTCCTTTTTTCTAGAGGAGAACCCTTTTGTGATGAGGTGTGCCACATAAAAGGATTTCCTGACTACTGTGTCGATGTAGTTATTAAAGGGGAGACTGCTGTCAACCTGTGTCCCAAGGTCTCTTATCACACTTTCAGTGTTTAGTGAGCTGCCACCTATGTGGTAGTTCATGTGTACTGAGTTTTTCCCAAAGGAGATGACAATGCACTTCTTGGCATTGAGCTTGAGGCCATGACTTTGACACCAAGCATTAATTAATAATAATCGCGGTTATTTTTTATTTGTATAAGGTGCTCATTTAATTTTTAAATACATAATTTGTAGAATGTTGTGTGCAAAGTACGATATTATTATTTAATTTTACTTTAATTTTTTACATACATTAAGCTATAACCTACACATAGACTTTTTGATATGCCTATGTCAGACGTTAGTATGATTGTGTTTGGGCCAACTATGACATTTCAAATTTGTTTATTTCGATGTATACGTAGTTCGACATTTCCATAGTTTGCTCTTTATGTGTCAAGGAACATGTATTCATTCTAAAGAGCTTTTGTTTATATAATATAGACCCACCTATCAAGGCCATTGGAGTCACTATTTAACTATAGCCTCCAAACAGATTTTGTGCTATACAGATGGAGGACTGAAATAGTCATTGCACAAGGGTGGACCATCAACAAATCGCAGGAACTACAGATCCATTAGTCTGACTCATCTCATATACAAAGCCATGGAAAGAATTATCATGGAAATTATTAACAATGGCATAGGAAACCTTCAAACTCTGGATCCCACCGCATTTGGTTTTGTCAAAGACAGACAATGCCTGCTAACCTGGTGGACTTATTTGAAAAGGTCACTAAGGCAATGGACAAGAGCAAAATGGTGCAAACTGCCTACCTTGACCTGGCTAAGGCATATGATGCAATATCCCTCTCAGACATAGAAAACAAATTCATGGAATTAGGCATAAACCCTTATATAACATGCTGGATAGCCAGCAGGCTCACAGATAGTACCCAGGAAGTTAAGATTGGAGAGGCTACTTCTAAAAAGAGGCCAGTCATTAATAGAGTTCCTCAGGGCTCTGTTCCAAGTTCTCTTTGCTTGGCATCTACTTCTTAGAAATCAAGGCCAACATAAGGGGTCTTTGACAGACTAAGTTTGTCGATGATCACAAACTAGGAATAGTCATGGAATGCCTGCAAGATACTAACATCTTACAGGAATATCTAATTGAAACAAATGACTGGTGTCAAAGCTATGGCTTAAAACTCAATGCCAAGAAATCCATATTAGTACTTTTTGGGAAGTTGGCTACTCTGGGAGACTACCTGATCGATAAAACACCCTTATGAGTAGGCCCAGTTGTCAGGGATTTGGGACCACATAGGTAGTACCCTGGCCTTTGACCAACATGTGTCTGTATTGCTGAACTTATAAGTAAGAGTATAACATGTCAGTTCAGGGGGGTCAAAGTGCCACTTAATTCATACCTCATCCGACTCATCATTAAGTATAGTGTCCCCACTGGTATACACCTGACCAGGCACATACAACAAATGGAATGTCCACAGAGATTCTTCACAAAATGAAAACAGGGTGTAATCACTGTGTCATATACTGACTGCCTCAAAGCCCTTTCTCTATACTCTATTTTCTACAGACTGCTGAGAGGTGATTTATACCAGGTATACAAGGCATCTTTGGATCCCACTCTGATGTAGCTTTTGCATATTTGCAGAATGAGCAACATCTGAACTATGAGGTCTAAGGACCTAAACTTTGCTTGTAACATAAATAGGACATGTAGGTAGGACATGTAGAAGGGACAGGAATGTATCTTAGGGAATTCTCCTTCCCTGGAATAAATTTCCCATCCATGTGAAGCAGAGCCTTCCCCTAACCCTATTCAAGTTTAATCTGGACCAGTGGATGGGAAATTGAAAATTCACCTCAGCTCTGGCACCTATGTCTCTGATGAACAGAGTCAGCCATTAAATCATGCACCAGCTAACCCACACCCTTTAGAATAAATAGTCTCTAAGGCACAATAGCTCATGGGATACATATAGGTTGGAAAGCTAGGCTTATAAAGGCTCTAGTGCTTGTTAGTCTGGTATATACCCATAAACCTATAAAACTGATAGTTGATAGTTACGGCTAGAAGGTCCAATTTGGAATCAATGTCTGAGTTCATTGATATTGCATTGAATGGACCTGTGTTCAGAAGTCTGTCATTTGCAAGGGATT
The DNA here is from genome assembly GCF_019279795.1 of Protopterus annectens. Taxonomy (NCBI): domain Eukaryota; kingdom Metazoa; phylum Chordata; order Ceratodontiformes; family Protopteridae; genus Protopterus; species Protopterus annectens. The sequence continues at coordinate 1,164,311,614 of NC_056737.1, read as the reverse complement.
CTTTTCATGTTAAAGATAAAATTAATTAGTTGTGCATTAGTATCAGTGACTTGCTTGTTACTTTGGATGTCAAATCACTTTATATGGTTATACCTCAAGATATGGGTGTTGAGTGAGTATGTGACATCCTATTGTGTGATGACATGACGCATATTCTGTCAGTGAAATTAGGTTCAGTAGTGAACATTTAGACACTATTCTTAGATAAAATTATTTCCTTTTTAAAGGCACACGTTATCAACAAGTCAGAGGAACAGTGATGGCAGCCAGCATGGCTCCAAGTTTTGTGAATCTGGTTATGTCTCTGGGATAAAATGATGCAAGAAGTTACATTTTAGTAAAGTGAAATTTTACAATAGATTTATTGATAATATTTTTTTGATAGGGTTAGGAATCATGTTCAAGTTGGATATATTTTTACAAGGTCTCAGTTTACAGCTGAATTTTTGGAATTTTCTAGTAATTTCGGCTCCTGTACCATCATTTTTTTAGGCATGATGGTCCACAAAAAGAACAATTAGTTTGAAACTAGTATTAGCTACAAGAATGTAACATGTAATTATTTGCCTCATTATAAGAGTATGCATTGACTAAATAAAAAATTGTGTTATTAAAAGTAAGTACAATACGTTAAGCAAAAATATCACTTATGCCGGCATTGTTTAGAAGTATCTTGGGGTTAATATAAGTGCTTTACTTAATGAAAATAAAGGGAGTATGGGGGAAAGTAACTAATATATGCTTGGAATGTAATGCTGCTATGTTTTTGGCATAAGGTTTGGATAGTCCTTCTATAAAAATTATAATACATGACAAGTGGGAATTTCTGAAGGGGATTAGTGAACTTTTTCAAATGGTGGGGAATTCACCCAAATCTATGAACAAAAAGGGATGCAACATTAAAATATTTAGAAACAGATACAGGGAATGTACACAACAATGACAACAGAAGGGGAACCTTCAAATGCCCAAATTGGAGGTATATCAGTGATGTCCCATTAGGAGAGTGTGCTAAACCCTGTGGTCTGTTCATGTGTACATCTGAACTGGAGGTTTAAAAGGCAGCCTATTACATATGTGACTATTTTTATATTGGAAAATCAAGTAGGAAGCATGTTCCATGGAATTAAAAACTGCATTGCATAAGTATTGAATTTGTGTTCCAAGATTAAAACATTTTTATTTAGTGTGATTGATTTTGCAAACACAAATGTTAGGAGTGCTAATAGGAATAATTATCCAGAATTTTAGAGTACACGTACCTAATTATTTTGGATGTAAGTACTAAACTTGGTTTGAATTAACCATTTAACTTCAAATGTTACTTGAGGAAGTTAAGCGTCATCAAATACTAATATCATGTGACACACATCACATGATTTCTATCACATAGCCATTACACTATGTAAAGTGGCCAGCATTGTTTGGTTAAGTGATGAAGGTGTAGTCCTGGGTGACATTTAGAAGATGAAAGCACTTATTACTTTTTACCAGTGTTTTTATTTTTATTTATTTATTTAGTTTTTAATTAACAGTGATTTTTTATCAACATTTTGCTGTATGAAGGTGGCTTTGTTCATCTGCTCTGGATTTTTATGATTCTTGGACTCAGTATGCTACATGTCCTATTCCTCTGAACCCTTATTTCCTGGACAGCTTGTGTGTTGTGGCAGTTTGCGGTACCTTCTGTTTGCCAGTAACATTGAATTTAGTATTGTCAAATGTTGTTCCCTGCTGTGTATTTTTCAACTTTACTAATAGTTTAATGCTCTGTTATACTGTATCTTTGTTGCGGCTGATTATTTATTGCACCATTATATTGAATCCGTGTTGTGATAGTATCACACTTTGTGCTGTATTATTTCTACTTTTCTGCACTGTAATTATTATTGCTTGTTTACATCAATGTCTGCTGTTGATGCCTTGAGTACTGGTGTTGTGACATCCTGCCTGATATACATAACATCTCTATTGTATTATCCATTTTATAAAATCTTGTGATATTTAGCAGGATCATGTTGTATTATCAATTGTAATTTCTGTGAATGTAAAAAGAACGAGTTTGCCAAAATTATGTTCAATGACAGTGGAGTTTGCTTTTTTTCTCCATTGTTATGTGACCTCAGAGTTGGTATATGCAAGTCTGGGGGGATCTGTGGGTGTTCCTCCACAATGAGAAGGTGCAGGGGCCCCCTGTAAAAAGAAAATGATTGCGTTATTCATCAAAGGTGGTTTCAGCAAATGACTTTCATTTTTTTCTGTTTGCCAAAATTAGCTTCATTGACTAGACATGAATCTATATTTTCCTTATTGTATTAACCACCATGTTAAGTTTTGGAGAAAGTTGTATTGATGGCTTCTGGAAATTGTGTTGTGTCTTCTGTGTCTACTGTTCAGTCGTACACTAATAAATCGATACTGTATTGATTACCACATTGTAGCATTCCTGCAGCTGCTCAAGCACATTTATACTATTGCTTTATTGAACCTCTATTGGTTTATCTTGCCTGCTGTTTCATAGATCCTTATAATATGGAACACATTGTGCTGTGCTATACTGGTCTACACTGCACTGAGCTGTCTTGAAGTGTACTGCTCAGGACAGTGCAGTGGTGCAGTGGTTGCATTGTTGCCTCACAGCAAGAGGTTCTCTGGTTCAATTCTCAGCTGGGATGCCTTCTGTGTGGCGTCTGCATGTCCTCCCTACATCTGTGTGGATTTCCCCTAGGTACTCCAGTTTCTTCCCATGTCACAAAAACATGCATCTGAAGTATTTCTCCCCAGGAGTCTGCTGAAAATTGGCTTTGTTTAAAGTCAGACTTTCCTGGTAAACAAATGTTAAAATAAAAGTACTGTATTATGCAAGCTATATCACATTAAGTTGTGTTGTGTTATACTGTAGAAAGTTGTACTGTTCTGTAACTATTGTCAGTAATTCCCTAATATATTATACAGCTAATGTACTGTGCTATATTATACTGTGTTGTACTGTTCTGTAACTATTGTCAGTAATTCCCTAATATATTATACAGCTAATGTACTGTGCTATATCATACTGTGTTGTACTGTTCTGTAACTATTGTCAGTAATTCCCTAATATATTATACAGCTAATGTACTGTGCTATATTATACTGTGTTGTACTGTTCTGTAACTGTTGTCAGTAATTCCCTAATATATTATACAGCTAATGTACTGTGCTATATTATACCGTGTTGTACTGTTCTGTAACTATTGTCACTAATTCCCTAATATATTATACAGCTAATGTACTGTGCTATATTATACTGTGTTGTACTGTTCTGTAACTGTTGTCACTAATTCCCTAATATATTATACAGCTAATGTACTGTGCTATATTATACTGTGTTGCACTGTTCTGTAACTGTTGTCACTAATTCCCTAATATATTATACAGCTAATGTACTGTGCTATATTATACTGTGTTGTACTGTTCTGTAACTGTTGTCACTAATTCCCTAATATATTATACAGCTAATGTACTGTGCTATATTATACTGTGTTGTACTGTTCTGTAACTGTTGTCACTAATTCCCTAATATATTATACAGCTAATGTACTGTGCTATATTATACTGTGTTGTACTGTTCTGTAACTATTGTCACTAATTCACTAATATATTATACAGCTAATGTACTGTGCTATATTATACTGTGTTGTACTGTTCTGTAACTGTTGTCACTAATTCCCTAATATATTATACAGCTAATGTACTGTGCTATATTATACTGTGTTGTACTGTTCTGTAACTATTGTCACTAATTCCCTAATATATTATACAGCTAATGTACTGTGCTATATTATACTGTGTTGTACTGTTCTGTAACTGTTGTCACTAATTCCCTAATATATTATACAACTAACGTACTGTGCTATATTATACTGTGTTGTACTGTTCTGTAACTATTGTCACTAATTCCCTAATATATTATACAGCTAATGTACTGTGCTATATTATACTGTGTTGTACTGTTCTGTAACTGTTGTCACTAATTCCTAATATATTATACAGCTAATGTACTGTGCTATATTATACTGTGTTGTACTGTTCTGTAACTGTTGTCACTAATTCCCTAATATATTATACAGCTAATGTACTGTGCTATATTATACTGTGTTGTACTGTTCTGTAACTGTTGTCACTAATTCCCTAATATATTATACAGCTAATGTACTGTGCTATATTATACTGTGTTGTACTGTTCTGTAACTGTTGTCACTAATTCCCTAATATATTATACAGCTAATGTACTGTGCTATATTATACTGTGTTGTACTGTTCTGTAACTGTTGTCACTAATTCCCTAATATATTATACAGCTAATGTACTGTGCTATATTATACTGTGTTGTACTGTTCTGTAACTGTTGTCACTAATTCCCTAATATATTATACAGCTAATGTACTGTGCTATATTATACTGTGTTGTACTGTTCTGTAACTGTTGTCACTAATTCCCTAATATATTATACAGCTAATGTACTGTGCTATATTATACTGTGTTGTACTGTTCTGTAACTGTTCTCACTAATTCCTAATATATTATACAGCTAATGTACTGTGCTATATTATACTGTGTTGTACTGTTCTGTAACTGTTGTCACTAATTCCCTAATATATTATACAGCTAATGTACTGTGCTATATTATACTGTGTTGCACTGTTCTGTAGCTGTTGTCACTAATTCCCTAATATATTATACAGCTAATGTACTGTGCTATATTATACTGTGTTGTACTGTTCTGTAACTGTTGTCACTAATTCCCTAATATATTATACAGCTAATGTACTGTGCTATATTATACTGTGTTGCACTGTTCTGTAACTGTTGTCACTAATTCCCTAATATATTATACAGCTAATGTACTGTGCTATATTATACTGTGTTGTACTGTTCTGTAACTGTTGTCACTAATTCCCTAATATATTATACAGCTAATGTACTGTGCTATATTATACTGTGTTGTACTGTTCTGTAACTGTTGTCACTAATTCCCTAATATATTATACAGCTAATGTACTGTGCTATATTATACTGTGTTGTACTGTTCTGTAACTGTTGTCACTAATTCCCTAATATATTATACAGCTAATGTACTGTGCTATATTATACTGTGTTGTACTGTTCTGTAACTGTTGTCACTAATTCCCTAATATATTATACAGCTAATGTACTGTGCTATATTATACTGTGTTGTACTGTTCTGTAACTGTTGTCACTAATTCCCTAATATATTATACAGCTAATGTACTGTGCTATATTATACTGTGTTGTACTGTTCTGTAACTGTTGTCACTAATTCCCTAATATATTATACAGCTAATGTACTGTGCTATATTATACTGTGTTGTACTGTTCTGTAACTGTTGTCACTAATTCCCTAATATATTATACAGCTAATGTACTGTGCTATATTATACTGTGTTGTACTGTTCTGTAACTATTGTCACTAATTTCCTAATATATTATACAGCTAATGAACTGTGCTATATTATACTGTGTTGTACTGTTCTGTAACTGTTGTCACTAATTCCCTAATATATTATACAGCTAATGTACTGTGCTATATTATACTGTGTTGTACTGTTCTGTAACTGTTGTCACTAATTCCCTAATATATTATACAGCTAATGTACTGTGCTATATTATACTGTGTTGTACTGTTCTGTAACTGTTGTCACTAATTCCCTAATATATTATACAGCTAATGTACTGTGCTATATTATACTGTGTTGTACTGTTCTGTAACTGTTGTCACTAATTCCCTAATATATTATACAGCTAATGTACTGTGCTATATTATACTGTGTTGTACTGTTCTGTAACTGTTGTCACTAATTCCCTAATATATTATACAGCTAATGTACTGTGCTATATTATACTGTGTTGTACTGTTCTGTAACTGTTGTCACTAATTCCCTAATATATTATACAGCTAATGTACTGTGCTATATTATACTGTGTTGTACTGTTCTGTAACTGTTGTCACTAATTCCCTAATATATTATACAGCTAATGTACTGTGCTATATTATACTGTGTTGTACTGTTCTGTAACTGTTGTCACTAATTCCCTAATATATTATACAGCTAATGTACTGTGCTATATTATACTGTGTTGTACTGTTCTGTAACTGTTGTCACTAATTCCCTAATATATTATACAGCTAATGTACTGTGCTATATTATACTGTGTTGTACTGTTCTGTAACTGTTGTCACTAATTCCCTAATATATTATACAGCTAATGTACTGTGCTATATTATACTGTGTTGTACTGTTCTGTAACTGTTGTCACTAATTCCCTAATATATTATACAGCTAATGTACTGTGCTATATTATACTGTGTTGTACTGTTCTGTAACTGTTGTCACTAATTCCCTTATATATTATACAGCTAATGTACTGTGCTATATTATACTGTGTTGTACTGTTCTGTAACTGTTGTCACTAATTCCCTAATATATTATACAGCTAATGTACTGTGCTATATTATACTGTGTTGTACTGTTCTGTAACTGTTGTCACTAATTCCCTAATATATTATACAGCTAATGTACTGTGCTATATTATACTGTGTTGTACTGTTCTGTAACTGTTGTCACTAATTCCCTAATATATTATACAGCTAATGTACTGTGCTATATTATACTGTGTTGTACTGTTCTGTAACTGTTGTCACTAATTGCCTAAAATATTATACAGCTAATGTACTGTGCTATATTATACTGTGTTGTACTGTTCTGTAACTGTTGTCACTAATTCCCTAATATATTATACAGCTAATGTACTGTGCTATATTATACTGTGTTGTACTGTTCTGTAACTGTTGTCACTAATTCCCTAATATATTATACAGCTAATGTACTGTGCTATATTATACTGTGTTGTACTGTTCTGTAACTGTTGTCACTAATTCCCTAATATATTATACAGCTAATGTACTGTGCTATATTATACTGTGTTGTACTGTTCTGTAACTGTTGTCACTAATTTCCTAATATATTATACAGCTAATGTACTGTGCTATATTATACTGTGTTGTACTGTTCTGTAACTGTTGTCACTAATTCCCTAATATATTATACAGCTAATGTACTGTGCTATATTATACTGTGTTGTACTGTTCTGTAACTGTTGTCACTAATTCCCTAATATATTATACAGCTAATGTACTGTGCTATATTATACTGTGTTGTACTGTTCTGTAACTGTTGTCACTAATTCCCTAATATATTATACAGCTAATGTACTGTGCTATATTATACTGTGTTGTACTGTTCTGTAACTGTTGTCACTAATTCCCTAATATATTATACAGCTAATGTACTGTGCTATATTATACTGTGTTGTACTGTTCTGTAACTGTTGTCACTAATTCCCTAATATATTATACAGCTAATGTACTGTGCTATATTATACTGTGTTGTACTGTTCTGTAACTGTTGTCACTAATTCCCTAATATATTATACAGCTAATGTACTGTGCTATATTATACTGTGTTGTACTGTTCTGTAACTGTTGTCACTAATTCCTAATATATTATACAGCTAATGTACTGTGCTATATTATACTGTGTTGTACTGTTCTGTAACTGTTGTCACTAATTCCCTAATATATTATACAGCTAATGTACTGTGCTATATTATACTGTGTTGTACTGTTCTGTAACTGTTGTCACTAATTCCTAATATATTATACAGCTAATGTACTGTGCTATATTATACTGTGTTGTACTGTTCTGTAACTGTTGTCACTAATTCCCTAATATATTATACAGCTAATGTACTGTGCTATATTATACTGTGTTGTACTGTTCTGTAACTGTTGTCACTAATTCCCTAATATATTATACAGCTAATGTACTGTGCTATATTATACTGTGTTGTACTGTTCTGTAACTGTTGTCACTAATTCCCTAATATATTATACAGCTAATGTACTGTGCTATATTATACTGTGTTGTACTGTTCTGTAACTGTTGTCACTAATTCCCTAATATATTATACAGCTAATGTACTGTGCTATATTATACTGTGTTGTACTGTTCTGTAACTGTTGTCACTAATTCCCTAATATATTATACAGCTAATGTACTGTGCTATATTATACTGTGTTGTACTGTTCTGTAACTGTTGTCACTAATTCCCTAATATATTATACAGCTAATGTACTGTGCTATATTATACTGTGTTGTACTGTTCTGTAACTGTTGTCACTAATTCCCTAATATATTATACAGCTAATGTACTGTGCTATATTATACTGTGTTGTACTGTTCTGTAACTGTTGTCACTAATTCCCTAATATATTATACAGCTAATGTACTGTGCTATATTATACTGTGTTGTACTGTTCTGTAACTGTTGTCACTAATTCCCTAATATATTATACAGCTAATGTACTGTGCTATATTATACTGTGTTGTACTGTTCTGTAACTGTTGTCACTAATTCCCTAATATATTATACAGCTAATGTACTGTGCTATATTATACTGTGTTGTACTGTTCTGTAACTGTTGTCACTAATTCCCTAATATATTATACAGCTAATGTACTGTGCTATATTATACTGTGTTGTACTGTTCTGTAACTGTTGTCACTAATTCCCTAATATATTATACAGCTAATGTACTGTGCTATATTATACTGTGTTGTACTGTTCTGTAACTGTTGTCACTAATTCCCTAATATATTATACAGCTAATGTACTGTGCTATATTATACTGTGTTGTACTGTTCTGTAACTGTTGTCACTAATTCCCTAATATATTATACAGCTAATGTACTGTGCTATATTATACTGTGTTGTACTGTTCTGTAACTGTTGTCACTAATTCCTAATATATTATACAGCTAATGTACTGTGCTATATTATACTGTGTTGTACTGTTCTGTAACTGTTGTCACTAATTCCCTAATATATTATACAGCTAATGTACTGTGCTATATTATACTGTGTTGTACTGTTCTGTAACTGTTGTCACTAATTCCCTAATATATTATACAGCTAATGTACTGTGCTATATTATACTGTGTTGTACTGTTCTGTAACTGTTGTCACTAATTCCTAATATATTATACAGCTAATGTACTGTGCTATATTATACTGTGTTGTACTGTTCTGTAACTGTTGTCACTAATTCCCTAATATATTATACAGCTAATGTACTGTGCTATATTATACTGTGTTGTACTGTTCTGTAACTGTTGTCACTAATTCCTAATATATTATACAGCTAATGTACTGTGCTATATTATACTGTGTTGTACTGTTCTGTAACTGTTGTCACTAATTCCCTAATATATTATACAGCTAATGTACTGTGCTATATTATACTGTGTTGTACTGTTCTGTAACTGTTGTCACTAATTCCCTAATATATTATACAGCTAATGTACTGTGCTATATTATACTGTGTTGTACTGTTCTGTAACTGTTGTCACTAATTCCCTAATATATTATACAGCTAATGTACTGTGCTATATTATACTGTGTTGTACTGTTCTGTAACTGTTGTCACTAATTCCTAATATATTATACAGCTAATGTACTGTGCTATATTATACTGTGTTGTACTGTTCTGTAACTGTTGTCACTAATTCCCTAATATATTATACAGCTAATGTACTGTGCTATATTATACTGTGTTGTACTGTTCTGTAACTGTTGTCACTAATTCCTAATATATTATACAGCTAATGTACTGTGCTATATTATACTGTGTTGTACTGTTCTGTAACTGTTGTCACTAATTCCTAATATATTATACAGCTAATGTACTGTGCTATATTATACTGTGTTGTACTGTTCTGTAACTGTTGTCACTAATTCCCTAATATATTATACAGCTAATGTACTGTGCTATATTATACTGTGTTGTACTGTTCTGTAACTGTTGTCACTAATTCCCTAATATATTATACAGCTAATGTACTGTGCTATATTATACTGTGTTGTACTGTTCTGTAACTGTTGTCACTAATTCCCTAATATATTATACAGCTAATGTACTGTGCTATATTATACTGTGTTGTACTGTTCTGTAACTGTTGTCACTAATTCCCTAATATATTATACAGCTAATGTACTGTGCTATATTATACTGTGTTGTACTGTTCTGTAACTGTTGTCACTAATTCCCTAATATATTATACAGCTAATGTACTGTGCTATATTATACTGTGTTGTACTGTTCTGTAACTGTTGTCACTAATTCCCTAATATATTATACAGCTAATGTACTGTGCTATATTATACTGTGTTGTACTGTTCTGTAACTGTTGTCACTAATTCCCTAATATATTATACAGCTAATGTACTGTGCTATATTATACTGTGTTGTACTGTTCTGTAACTGTTGTCACTAATTCCCTAATATATTATACAGCTAATGTACTGTGCTATATTATACTGTGTTGTACTGTTCTGTAACTGTTGTCACTAATTCCTAATATATTATACAGCTAATGTACTGTGCTATATTATACTGTGTTGTACTGTTCTGTAACTGTTGTCACTAATTCCCTAATATATTATACAGCTAATGTACTGTGCTATATTATACTGTGTTGTACTGTTCTGTAACTGTTGTCACTAATTCCCTAATATATTATACAGCTAATGTACTGTGCTATATTATACTGTGTTGTACTGTTCTGTAACTGTTGTCACTAATTCCCTAATATATTATACAGCTAATGTACTGTGCTATATTATACTGTGTTGTACTGTTCTGTAACTGTTGTCACTAATTCCTAATATATTATACAGCTAATGTACTGTGCTATATTATACTGTGTTGTACTGTTCTGTAACTGTTGTCACTAATTCCCTAATATATTATACAGCTAATGTACTGTGCTATATTATACTGTGTTGTACTGTTCTGTAACTGTTGTCACTAATTCCCTAATATATTATACAGCTAATGTACTGTGCTATATTATACTGTGTTGTACTGTTCTGTAACTGTTGTCACTAATTCCCTAATATATTATACAGCTAATGTACTGTGCTATATTATACTGTGTTGTACTGTTCTGTAACTGTTGTCACTAATTCCCTAATATATTATACAGCTAATGTACTGTGCTATATTATACTGTGTTGTACTGTTCTGTAACTGTTGTCACTAATTCCTAATATATTATACAGCTAATGTACTGTGCTATATTATACTGTGTTGTACTGTTCTGTAACTGTTGTCACTAATTCCCTAATATATTATACAGCTAATGTACTGTGCTATATTATACTGTGTTGTACTGTTCTGTAACTGTTGTCACTAATTCCCTAATATATTATACAGCTAATGTACTGTGCTATATTATACTGTGTTGTACTGTTCTGTAACTGTTGTCACTAATTCCCTAATATATTATACAGCTAATGTACTGTGCTATATTATACTGTGTTGTACTGTTCTGTAACTGTTGTCAGTAATTGCCTAATATATTATACAGGTAATGTACTGTGCTATATTATACTGTGTTGTACTGTTCTGTAACTGTTGTCACTAATTCCCTAATATATTATACAGCTAATGTACTGTGCTATATTATACTGTGTTGTACTGTTCTGTAACTGTTGTCACTAATTCCCTAATATATTATACAGCTAATGTACTGTGCTATATTATACTGTGTTGTACTGTTCTGTAACTGTTGTCACTAATTCCCTAATATATTATACAGCTAATGTACTGTGCTATATTATACTGTGTTGTACTGTTCTGTAACTGTTGTCACTAATTCCCTAATATATTATACAGCTAATGTACTGTGCTATATTATACTGTGTTGTACTGTTCTGTAACTGTTGTCACTAATTCCCTAATATATTATACAGCTAATGTACTGTGCTATATTATACTGTGTTGTACTGTTCTGTAACTGTTGTCACTAATTCCCTAATATATTATACAGCTAATGTACTGTGCTATATTATACTGTGTTGTACTGTTCTGTAACTGTTGTCACTAATTCCCTAATATATTATACAGCTAATGTACTGTGCTATATTATACTGTGTTGTACTGTTCTGTAACTGTTGTCACTAATTCCTAATATATTATACAGCTAATGTACTGTGCTATATTATACTGTGTTGTACTGTTCTGTAACTGTTGTCACTAATTCCCTAATATATTATACAGCTAATGTACTGTGCTATATTATACTGTGTTGTACTGTTCTGTAACTGTTGTCACTAATTCCCTAATATATTATACAGCTAATGTACTGTGCTATATTATACTGTGTTGTACTGTTCTGTAACTGTTGTCACTAATTGCCTAATAGATTATACAGCTAATGTACTGTGCTATATTATACTGTGTTGTACTGTTCTGTAACTGTTGTCACTAATTCCCTAATATATTATACAGCTAATGTACTGTGCTATATTATACTGTGTTGTACTGTTCTGTAACTGTTGTCACTAATTCCCTAATATATTATACAGCTAATGTACTGTGCTATATTATACTGTGTTGTACTGTTCTGTAACTGTTGTCACTAATTCCCTAATATATTATACAGCTAATGTACTGTGCTATATTATACTGTGTTGTACTGTTCTGTAACTGTTGTCACTAATTCCCTAATATATTATACAGCTAATGTACTGTGCTATATTATACTGTGTTGTACTGTTCTGTAACTGTTGTCACTAATTCCCTAATATATTATACAGCTAATGTACTGTGCTATATTATACTGTGTTGTACTGTTCTGTAACTGTTGTCACTAATTCCCTAATATATTATACAGCTAATGTACTGTGCTATATTATACTGTGTTGTACTGTTCTGTAACTGTTGTCACTAATTCCCTAATATATTATACAGCTAATGTACTGTGCTATATTATACTGTGTTGTACTGTTCTGTAACTGTTGTCACTAATTCCCTAATATATTATACAGCTAATGTACTGTGCTATATTATACTGTGTTGTACTGTTCTGTAACTGTTGTCACTAATTCCCTAATATATTATACAGCTAATGTACTGTGCTATATTATACTGTGTTGTACTGTTCTGTAACTGTTGTCACTAATTCCCTAATATATTATACAGCTAATGTACTGTGCTATATTATACTGTGTTGTACTGTTCTGTAACTGTTGTCAGTAATTCCTAATATATTATACAGCTAATGTACTGTGCTATATTATACTGTGTTGTACTGTTCTGTAACTGTTGTCACTAATTCCCTAATATATTATACAGCTAATGTACTGTGCTATATTATACTGTGTTGTACTGTTCTGTAACTGTTGTCACTAATTCCTAATATATTATACAGCTAATGTACTGTGCTATATTATACTGTGTTGTACTGTTCTGTAACTGTTGTCACTAATTCCCTAATATATTATACAGCTAATGTACTGTGCTATATTATACTGTGTTGTACTGTTCTGTAACTGTTGTCACTAATTCCCTAATATATTATACAGCTAATGTACTGTGCTATATTATACTGTGTTGTACTGTTCTGTAACTGTTGTCACTAATTCCCTAATATATTATACAGCTAATGTACTGTGCTATATTATACTGTGTTGTACTGTTCTGTAACTGTTGTCACTAATTCCCTAATATATTATACAGCTAATGTACTGTGCTATATTATACTGTGTTGTACTGTTCTGTAACTGTTGTCACTAATTCCTAATATATTATACAGCTAATGTACTGTGCTATATTATACTGTGTTGTACTGTTCTGTAACTGTTGTCACTAATTCCCTAATATATTATACAGCTAATGTACTGTGCTATATTATACTGTGTTGTACTGTTCTGTAACTGTTGTCACTAATTCCCTAATATATTATACAGCTAATGTACTGTGCTATATTATACTGTGTTGTACTGTTCTGTAACTGTTGTCACTAATTCCCTAATATATTATACAGCTAATGTACTGTGCTATATTATACTGTGTTGTACTGTTCTGTAACTGTTGTCACTAATTCCCTAATATATTATACAGCTAATGTACTGTGCTATATTATACTGTGTTGTACTGTTCTGTAACTGTTGTCACTAATTCCCTAATATATTATACAGCTAATGTACTGTGCTATATTATACTGTGTTGTACTGTTCTGTAACTGTTGTCACTAATTCCCTAATATATTATACAGCTAATGTACTGTGCTATATTATACTGTGTTGTACTGTTCTGTAACTGTTGTCACTAATTCCCTAATATATTATACAGCTAATGTACTGTGCTATATTATACTGTGTTGTACTGTTCTGTAACTGTTGTCACTAATTCCCTAATATATTATACAGCTAATGTACTGTGCTATATTATACTGTGTTGTACTGTTCTGTAACTGTTGTCACTAATTCCTAATATATTATACAGCTAATGTACTGTGCTATATTATACTGTGTTGTACTGTTCTGTAACTGTTGTCACTAATTCCCTAATATATTATACAGCTAATGTACTGTGCTATATTATACTGTGTTGTACTGTTCTGTAACTGTTGTCACTAATTCCCTAATATATTATACAGCTAATGTACTGTGCTATATTATACTGTGTTGTACTGTTCTGTAACTGTTGTCACTAATTCCCTAATATATTATACAGCTAATGTACTGTGCTATATTATACTGTGTTGTACTGTTCTGTAACTGTTGTCACTAATTCCCTAATATATTATACAGCTAATGTACTGTGCTATATTATACTGTGTTGTACTGTTCTGTAACTGTTGTCACTAATTCCCTAATATATTATACAGCTAATGTACTGTGCTATATTATACTGTGTTGTACTGTTCTGTAACTGTTGTCACTAATTCCCTAATATATTATACAGCTAATGTACTGTGCTATATTATACTGTGTTGTACTGTTCTGTAACTGTTGTCACTAATTCCCTAATATATTATACAGCTAATGTACTGTGCTATATTATACTGTGTTGTACTGTTCTGTAACTGTTGTCACTAATTCCCTAATATATTATACAGCTAATGTACTGTGCTATATTATACTGTGTTGTACTGTTCTGTAACTGTTGTCACTAATTCCCTAATATATTATACAGCTAATGTACTGTGCTATATTATACTGTGTTGTACTGTTCTGTAACTGTTGTCACTAATTCCCTAATATATTATACAGCTAATGTACTGTGCTATATTATACTGTGTTGTACTGTTCTGTAACTGTTGTCACTAATTCCCTAATATATTATACAGCTAATGTACTGTGCTATATTATACTGTGTTGTACTGTTCTGTAACTGTTGTCACTAATTCCCTAATATATTATACAGCTAATGTACTGTGCTATATTATACTGTGTTGTACTGTTCTGTAACTGTTGTCACTAATTCCCTAATATATTATACAGCTAATGTACTGTGCTATATTATACTGTGTTGTACTGTTCTGTAACTGTTGTCACTAATTCCCTAATATATTATACAGCTAATGTACTGTGCTATATTATACTGTGTTGTACTGTTCTGTAACTGTTGTCACTAATTCCCTAATATATTATACAGCTAATGTACTGTGCTATATTATACTGTGTTGTACTGTTCTGTAACTGTTGTCACTAATTCCCTAATATATTATACAGCTAATGTACTGTGCTATATTATACTGTGTTGTACTGTTCTGTAACTGTTGTCACTAATTCCCTAATATATTATACAGCTAATGTACTGTGCTATATTATACTGTGTTGTACTGTTCTGTAACTGTTGTCACTAATTCCCTAATATATTATACAGCTAATGTACTGTGCTATATTATACTGTGTTGTACTGTTCTGTAACTGTTGTCACTAATTCCCTAATATATTATACAGCTAATGTACTGTGCTATATTATACTGTGTTGTACTGTTCTGTAACTGTTGTCACTAATTCCCTAATATATTATACAGCTAATGTACTGTGCTATATTATACTGTGTTGTACTGTTCTGTAACTGTTGTCACTAATTCCCTAATATATTATACAGCTAATGTACTGTGCTATATTATACTGTGTTGTACTGTTCTGTAACTGTTGTCACTAATTCCCTAATATATTATACAGCTAATGTACTGTGCTATATTATACTGTGTTGTACTGTTCTGTAACTGTTGTCACTAATTCCTAATATATTATACAGCTAATGTACTGTGCTATATTATACTGTGTTGTACTGTTCTGTAACTGTTGTCACTAATTCCCTAATATATTATACAGCTAATGTACTGTGCTATATTATACTGTGTTGTACTGTTCTGTAACTGTTGTCACTAATTCCCTAATATATTATACAGCTAATGTACTGTGCTATATTATACTGTGTTGTACTGTTCTGTAACTGTTGTCACTAATTCCCTAATATATTATACAGCTAATGTACTGTGCTATATTATACTGTGTTGTACTGTTCTGTAACTGTTGTCACTAATTCCCTAATATATTATACAGCTAATGTACTGTGCTATATTATACTGTGTTGTACTGTTCTGTAACTGTTGTCACTAATTCCCTAATATATTATACAGCTAATGTACTGTGCTATATTATACTGTGTTGTACTGTTCTGTAACTGTTGTCACTAATTCCCTAATATATTATACAGCTAATGTACTGTGCTATATTATACTGTGTTGTACTGTTCTGTAACTGTTGTCACTAATTCCCTAATATATTATACAGCTAATGTACTGTGCTATATTATACTGTGTTGTACTGTTCTGTAACTGTTGTCACTAATTCCTAATATATTATACAGCTAATGTACTGTGCTATATTATACTGTGTTGTACTGTTCTGTAACTGTTGTCACTAATTCCCTAATATATTATACAGCTAATGTACTGTGCTATATTATACTGTGTTGTACTGTTCTGTAACTGTTGTCACTAATTCCCTAATATATTATACAGCTAATGTACTGTGCTATATTATACTGTGTTGTACTGTTCTGTAACTGTTGTCACTAATTCCCTAATATATTATACAGCTAATGTACTGTGCTATATTATACTGTGTTGTACTGTTCTGTAACTGTTGTCACTAATTCCCTAATATATTATACAGCTAATGTACTGTGCTATATTATACTGTGTTGTACTGTTCTGTAACTGTTGTCACTAATTCCCTAATATATTATACAGCTAATGTACTGTGCTATATTATACTGTGTTGTACTGTTCTGTAACTGTTGTCACTAATTCCCTAATATATTATACAGCTAATGTACTGTGCTATATTATACTGTGTTGTACTGTTCTGTAACTGTTGTCACTAATTCCCTAATATATTATACAGCTAATGTACTGTGCTATATTATACTGTGTTGTACTGTTCTGTAACTGTTGTCACTAATTCCTAATATATTATACAGCTAATGTACTGTGCTATATTATACTGTGTTGTACTGTTCTGTAACTGTTGTCACTAATTCCCTAATATATTATACAGCTAATGTACTGTGCTATATTATACCGTGTTGTACTGTTCTGTAACTGTTGTCACTAATTCCCTAATATATTATACAGCTAATGTACTGTGCTATATTATACTGTGTTGTACTGTTCTGTAACTGTTGTCACTAATTCCCTAATATATTATACAGCTAATGTACTGTGCTATATTATACTGTGTTGTACTGTTCTGTAACTGTAGTCACTAATTTCCTAATATATTATACAGCTAATGTACTGTGCTATATTATACTGTGTTGTACTGTTCTGTAACTGTTGTCACTAATTCCCTAATATATTATACAGCTAATGTACTGTGCTATATTATACTGTGTTGTACTGTTCTGTAACTGTTGTCACTAATTTCCTAATATATTATACAGCTAATGTACTGTGCTATATTATACTGTGTTGTACTGTTCTGTAACTGTTGTCACTAATTCCCTAATATATTATACAGCTAATGTACTGTGCTATATTATACTGTGTTGTACTGTTCTGTAACTGTTGTCACTAATTCCCTAATATATTATACAGCTAATGTACTGTGCTATATTATACTGTGTTGTACTGTTCTGTAACTGTTGTCACTAATTCCCTAATATATTATACAGCTAATGTACTGTGCTATATTATACTGTGTTGTACTGTTCTGTAACTGTTGTCACTAATTCCCTAATATATTATACAGCTAATGTACTGTGCTATATTATACTGTGTTGTACTGTTCTGTAACTGTTGTCACTAATTCCCTAATATATTATACAGCTAATGTACTGTGCTATATTATACTGTGTTGTACTGTTCTGTAACTGTTGTCACTAATTCCTAATATATTATACAGCTAATGTACTGTGCTATATTATACTGTGTTGTACTGTTCTGTAACTGTTGTCACTAATTCCCTAATATATTATACAGCTAATGTACTGTGCTATATTATACTGTGTTGTACTGTTCTGTAACTGTTGTCACTAATTCCTAATATATTATACAGCTAATGTACTGTGCTATATTATACTGTGTTGTACTGTTCTGTAACTGTTGTCACTAATTCCCTAATATATTATACAGCTAATGTACTGTGCTATATTATACTGTGTTGTACTGTTCTGTAACTGTTGTCACTAATTCCTAATATATTATACAGCTAATGTACTGTGCTATATTATACTGTGTTGTACTGTTCTGTAACTGTTGTCACTAATTCCCTAATATATTATACAGCTAATGTACTGTGCTATATTATACTGTGTTGTACTGTTCTGTAACTGTTGTCACTAATTCCCTAATATATTATACAGCTAATGTACTGTGCTATATTATACTGTGTTGTACTGTTCTGTAACTGTTGTCACTAATTTCCTAATATATTATACAGCTAATGTACTGTGCTATATTATACTGTGTTGTACTGTTCTGTAACTGTTGTCACTAATTCCCTAATATATTATACAGCTAATGTACTGTGCTATATTATACTGTGTTGTACTGTTCTGTAACTGTTGTCACTAATTCCCTAATATATTATACAACTAATGTACTGTGCTATATTATACTGTGTTGTACTGTTCTGTAACTGTTGTCACTAATTCCCTAATATATTATACAACTAATGTACTGTGCTATATTATACTGTGTTGTACTGTTCTGTAACTGTTGTCACTAATTCCCTAATATATTATACAGCTAATGTACTGTGCTATATTATACTGTGTTGTACTGTTCTGTAACTGTTGTCACTAATTCCCTAATATATTATACAGCTAATGTACTGTGCTATATTATACTGTGTTGTACTGTTCTGTAACTGTTGTCACTAATTCCCTAATATATTATACAGCTAATGTACTGTGCTATATTATACTGTGTTGTACTGTTCTGTAACTGTTGTCACTAATTCCCTAATATATTATACAGCTAATGTACTGTGCTATATTATACTGTGTTGTACTGTTCTGTAACTGTTGTCACTAATTCCCTAATATATTATACAGCTAATGTACTGTGCTATATTATACTGTGTTGTACTGTTCTGTAACTGTTGTCACTAATTCCCTAATATATTATACAGCTAATGTACTGTGCTATATTATACTGTGTTGTACTGTTCTGTAACTGTTGTCACTAATTCCCTAATATATTATACAGCTAATGTACTGTGCTATATTATACTGTGTTGTACTGTTCTGTAACTGTTGTCACTAATTCCCTAATATATTATACAGCTAATGTACTGTGCTATATTATACTGTGTTGTACTGTTCTGTAACTGTTGTCACTAATTCCCTAATATATTATACAGCTAATGTACTGTGCTATATTATACTGTGTTGTACTGTTCTGTAACTGTTGTCACTAATTCCCTAATATATTATACAGCTAATGTACTGTGCTATATTATACTGTGTTGTACTGTTCTGTAACTGTTGTCACTAATTCCCTAATATATTATACAGCTAATGTACTGTGCTATATTATACTGTGTTGTACTGTTCTGTAACTGTTGTCACTAATTCCCTAATATATTATACAGCTAATGTACTGTGCTATATTATACTGTGTTGTACTGTTCTGTAACTGTTGTCACTAATTCCCTAATATATTATACAGCTAATGTACTGTGCTATATTATACTGTGTTGTACTGTTCTGTAACTGTTGTCACTAATTCCTAATATATTATACAGCTAATGTACTGTGCTATATTATACTGTGTTGTACTGTTCTGTAACTGTTGTCACTAATTCCCTAATATATTATACAGCTAATGTACTGTGCTATATTATACTGTGTTGTACTGTTCTGTAACTGTTGTCACTAATTCCCTAATATATTATACAGCTAATGTACTGTGCTATATTATACTGTGTTGTACTGTTCTGTAACTGTTGTCACTAATTCCCTAATATATTATACAGCTAATGTACTGTGCTATATTATACTGTGTTGTACTGTTCTGTAACTGTTGTCACTAATTCCTAATATATTATACAGCTAATGTACTGTGCTATATTATACTGTGTTGTACTGTTCTGTAACTGTTGTCACTAATTCCCTAATATATTATACAGCTAATGTACTGTGCTATATTATACTGTGTTGTACTGTTCTGTAACTGTTGTCACTAATTCCCTAATATATTATACAGCTAATGTACTGTGCTATATTATACTGTGTTGTACTGTTCTGTAACTGTTGTCACTAATTCCCTAATATATTATACAGCTAATGTACTGTGCTATATATATTATACTGTGTTGTACTGTTCTGTAACTGTTGTCACTAATTCCCTAATATATTATACAGCTAATGTACTGTGCTATATTATACTGTGTTGTACTGTTCTGTAACTGTTGTCACTAATTCCCTAATATATTATACAGCTAATGTACTGTGCTATATTATACTGTGTTGTACTGTTCTGTAACTGTTGTCACTAATTCCCTAATATATTATACAGCTAATGTACTGTGCTACATTATACTGTGTTGTACTGTTCTGTAACTGTTGTCACTAATTCCCTAATATATTATACAGCTAATGTACTGTGCTATATTATACTGTGTTGTACTGTTCTGTAACTGTTGTCACTAATTCCCTAATATATTATACAGCTAATGTACTGTGCTATATTATACTGTGTTGTACTGTTCTGTAACTGTTGTCACTAATTCCCTAATATATTATACAGCTAATGTACTGTGCTATATTATACTGTGTTGTACTGTTCTGTAACTGTTGTCACTAATTCCCTAATATATTATACAGCTAATGTACTGTGCTATATTATACTGTGTTGTACTGTTCTGTAACTGTTGTCACTAATTACCTAATATATTATACAGCTAATGTACTGTGCTATATTATACTGTGTTGTACTGTTCTGTAACTGTTGTCACTAATTCCCTAATATATTATACAGCTAATGTACTGTGCTATATTATACTGTGTTGTACTGTTCTGTAACTGTTGTCACTAATTCCCTAATATATTATACAGCTAATGTACTGTGCTATATTATACTGTGTTGTACTGTTCTGTAACTGTTGTCACTAATTCCCTAATATATTATACAGCTAATGTACTGTGCTATATTATACTGTGTTGTACTGTTCTGTAACTATTGTCACTAATTCCCTAATATATTATACAGCTAATGTACTGTGCTATATTATACTGTGTTGTACTGTTCTGTAACTATTGTCACTAATTCCTAATATATTATACACCTAATGTACTCTGTTATATTATACTCTCTTGTACTGTTCTGTAACTGTTGTCACTAATTCTTTAATATATTATACAGCTAATGTACTGTGCTATATTATACTGTGTTGTACTGTTCTGTAACTGTTGTCACTAATTCCCTAATATATTATACAGCTAATGTACTGTGCTATATTATACTGTGTTGTACTGTTCTGTAACTGTTGTCACTAATTCCCTAATATATTGTACAGCTAATGTACTGTGCTATATTATACTGTGTTGTACTGTTCTGTAACTATTGTCACTAATTCCCTAATATATTATACAGCTAATGTACTGTGCTATATTATACTGTGTTGTACTGTTCTGTAACTGTTGTCACTAATTCCGTAATATATTATACAGCTAATGTACTGTGCTATATTATACTGTGTTGTACTGTTCTGTAACTATTGTCACTAATTCCCTAATATATTATACAGCTAATGTACTGTGCTATATTATACTGTGTTGTACTGTTCTGTAACTGTTGTCACTAATTCCCTAATATATTATACAGCTAATGTACTGTGCTATATTATACTGTGTTGTACTGTTCTGTAACTATTGTCACTAATTCCCTAATATATTATACAGCTAATGTACTGTGCTATATTATACTGTGTTGTACTGTTCTGTAACTATTGTCACTAATTCCCTAATATATTATACAGCTAATGTACTGTGCTATATTATACTGTGTTGTACTGTTCTGTAACTGTTGTCACTAATTCCCTAATATATTATACAGCTAATGTACTGTGCTATATTATACTGTGTTGTACTGTTCTGTAACTGTTGTCACTAATTCCCTAATATATTATACAGCTAATGTACTGTGCTATATTATACTGTGTTGTACTGTTCTGTAACTATTGTCACTAATTTCCTAATATATTATACAGCTAATGTACTGTGCTATGTTATACTGTGTTGTACTGTTCTGTAACTGTTGTCACTAATTCCCTAATATATTATACAGCTAATGTACTGTGCTATATTATACTGTGTTGTACTGTTCTGTAACTGTTGTCACTAATTCCCTAATATATTATACAGCTAATGTACTGTGCTATATTATACTGTGTTGTACTGTTCTGTAACTGTTGTCACTAATTCCCTAATATATTATACAGCTAATGTACTGTGCTATATTATACTGTGTTGTACTGTTCTGTAACTATTGTCACTAATTCCCTAATATATTATACAGCTAATGTACTGTGCTATATTATACTGTGTTGTTCTGTTCTGTAACTGTTGTCACTAATTCCCTAATATATTATACAGCTAATGTACTGTGCTATATTATACTGTGTTGCACTATTTTTGTGCTGTTTGCACTGGTTCACTGTCCATTTATATACTATGCATCTCCGCTCCACAAATTCCATAATGTCTGATAAAGTATGTCCTCTGACAGTCCTAGACCAACCATGGGTCCTCAGTCTGTCTCTATTCCATCTATGGGACAACCTGCTAGCACTAGGTCTTGGAAGTAGTATATACATTGCTGTGTCTTACTTGCAACTATTTGCTAGAGTTCACATTTGAGAGGCACAAATACTTATTTCAACTGAAGACAAACCTCTTGAACAAACTGGCTATCGGCAGCCATACTGACAACATAACTACACACTGCATGACAAACTTAAAATCTTCCAATACTGAGATACTCCAAATCACTTACAATGCCACAAAAACCTCCTAGGTATGGCACCATGGACATATAGCACATATAACTTTTTCTGCCCTCTCCACAACAGACCAGAGTCACTAGTGTGGTTTAGTGAAACCATTCAGTCTACAAGAGCAGTCCACTTGGCATGATCATATACTTTTATATGTGAGTTCATAGTATGGCACACTAATTCACCACTTACACCCAAAAGACAGGGTAGTAGTCACCTGCTTCTCAACTACCAGAATCCACCACATCACTATAGATCTCAAGTTGCTTCACTCCAAGAATGAATATGACATGATTATTTGTCATGTGGTTGTACATGACTTATGATAGTCCCTGGGGCTATAGGAAGTCAAATGTGAGTATGTCTCTGTGGCTGGAAGGATACTAGTCATGGCTAGTATCTAGATAGGCTGTGTGAACCACCTTACCCTCATCTACTGCTTTGGTGAGTGCTTCAAAGAAGTCTATCCGGTTTAGGAGACATGATCTGCCTTTAACAAACCCGAACTGGGTAAGGTCCAGAGTTTGGAGATTACCAATGTCATTGTTCCATGATGATATGTTCCATAGCCTTTCAGACCAGGCTCATCAGGCTAATGGGGGGGTAGTTCCCAGGGTCTGTGGTGGCTCCCCCTTTGTGGAGTGGGATAACCGTTGCTGTGTGCCATTCAGTGGGCACAAAGCCTGAGGTGAGGCTATGACTGAATATGGTAACTAGATGGGGTGCCAGTTCGTTCTGTAGTTCATGTAGAATGCAGCCTGGGATGTTGTCAGGTCCCATGGATGCTGTGTTCTTGGCTTTGGAGAGTGTATTTTTTACCTGTGCAGCCGGGATTACAGGAACTTTGCATTCTTCCAGTATAGAGATGGGCCCTTTAGGGGGTGAGAGAGGGGTAAAGTTAGCACTGAACCTATCTGCCAGGATGTTGGCAATATCAATTGGTTCTGTATATTTAGTGCCATTATGCTGTAACTCAGAGCAGATCTGAGTGTTGCCATTGAGATTCTTGACATAGCTATAGAATGCTTTGTGGTTGTCTTTAGAATCAGTGGCAATTTTGTTTTCGTAACTAGCTTTGGAGGATTTTATGAGGGATCTCAGCTTCTTACTGAGGCTGACTACGGAGTTCCTCCAATCATGGGATTTTACTCTTTTTTGCAACAGTTTCTCTCTTCTGTTGTAGAGTTTGTTTATGGCAGGGGACCACCAGATTGGGTTCCTTTTTTTGGAGTATAGCATCTTGATTCTGTTAGGGATTGAGTGATCCATGCACTCATGTAAGTGCTTATAAAGTGCATTTGTATAGGATTCAGTAGTTGTACCTCTATTGTTCATCAGCATGGGTGTCGTGAAGTTTCCTACTTCTCTCTTAAGAAGCGTGAAGTTGGCTTTGGAAATTTTTTTTACGGTGGTTTCCCTAATGGGGGGTGGGGGTGGGATGTTGATGTCTAGGGTGATTTGCTTGTGGTCAGATCTGACCAATGAGGAATTGACATCTGGTGTGGAACACCAGTTGCCCATGTTGGTAATGACCAGGTCTAGAATATTGCTGCCCCTGGTGGGGGTGTGGATAAGTTGATCTAAGGCATTGGAATTTATGAATTCCAGAAAACGTTGAGCACAAGAGTTGGTACATGAGTAGTTTTCCCAGTTAATGGTGGGGTAGTTGAAATCGCACATTATTAGGGTGTTAGGTTGTACCCCAATATTTTCCAGTGTATCAAGAAATGAGGAGTGGGAATTCTGGGGTATGGTGGGGGATCTGTAGCAAGCTACAATTTGGATTGCGGTCTTGCCCAGAGCTAGTTGCACTTGGATAATCTCGGATGCATTATGCTGAGCAACTAGCCTGGAGGTATGGATATCCTTAATGAATATGGACAAGCCTCCACCTTTAGTGTTTCGGTCCAGGTTAGTTGGCCGAAAGGTGTGGTATGAATTATAGCCTGGTAATGCAGGGGTGCTCTCTGGAGCCTTGAACCAGGTCTCTGTCACTGCACAGATGTTGATGTTCTCCATTTTAAGGAATGCCTCGAGTGAGTGCATTTTGAGGTTTAGACTTCTAGCATTAAGTAGCATTACCCTCAGATTTTGCTTGCTTGTACCTGTTATGCTGGTGAATTTGTCTTTTGAACCTTGCCTAGAAAAGGCACTATATGGGGTGGCAAGAGCCTTAGCCAGTATCCGGAATCCCAAGGGCGACAAGTGCAGGCCATCTCTGGCAAAGCATCGTGGTTTGTCGATCATGTCATCCCAGGCAGACAGATACGGGATCCCCTTAGAATGACACCAGAAGCTTAGCCAATTGTTGAAGTCAATCATTTTGTACTTGTACTGTGGTATCATTCTGGGTGATGGCTGGATGCTACTCAGGGCTCGGTTCATACCTGCCTGGGCTACAAGATTGGACAGCTCCTCCATGTATCTTTTCATGTAGTCTAGGGAGGTACGTCTCAGGTCATTCACACCAACATGGACAATGACAGAGTCATATTTGTATTTGTTGTGGAGTGACCTGAGTGCATGCGTTATGTGGCAGATCCTGGCACCTGACCGGCAGCTGACAGTAACTTTCTCCTTGTTTAGCCTGGTGAGTGGAACATCAGTGTGCCTGACTATAGAGTCACCTATGACTAGAGTGTTGGATACATTGTTATGCCTTATGTGCTGTGGTTGAGTGGCACACTGAGTTTGGGGGATGGGGGTTGCTTGTGTTTCTGCTTTGGAGGTCTCTGTTGCTCAAAAAGATTTTTATTGAGATCCTCCACAAATGTAGGTATGTGTTTTGTGTTGCTATGTGTGTGTTTTGGTGGTATAGATTTTGAGGGACTATGTGATGAGTGTGGTGTGGTGCACCTGTTTACCTTCTCCTCTTCACTGTCTAGTCCAGTCTTGGGTGAAGAGAGCTTTGCTTCTAGTTTGGCTATATAAATGCATCTCTCACAGGTTGTAGTTTTGGGTGGTAGGAGGACAGGGTTGTCTGTGTACATGAGGCAATTGCTGCATTGCCCCAAGATGCCCAGATTCATCAGGTAGACAGGAGAAAACACTGGGAGCTGACCCTTAGACATGCCTAGATAGGTGCTTATTTATTAAGTACTAACAACTGTTTTCCTCTAGACAAGTGAGGAAAGTTGAATGCTGTAGTAATTTGTAGCTTATTTAGTGCTTACAACGAGTTCTGAACAAATGCTGAGCTCAAGGAAACAGACTTGAGTGCTGAAACTAGAAAACTGGCTAATTCTAAGAAACAAAATTAAGCTAGAAGGCTTCCTTCCAACACAGAAAGGCTTGGGGGCTCAGAAGCTTACAAACAGTCCTGGATACAGCAAATCTGTATCTGGACTAGACGACTTACAGGAAAGTCAGGAAACAGGCCTAGAATATATATATATATATATATATATATATATATATATATATATATATATATTTTTTTTTTTTTTGTAAAGTGTAAAGGGGAAAGGAGGAGCAGAAGCTAACTGGGTTGGCCTTCTCAAATGTTCTCCCAGGAATAGGTAGAATGAGGTAATGACACTAGACTGGGAGGAGTGTCCCAGATAAATTTACAGTAGTGGCAGGTAACTGCAAAGCCACCAAGTATAACAACATGATACCAATAGGGAGGGATGGTGGGAAACAAAAATCAGAACAAACAAACCCAATCAGATGCTTAACAATTGTAGAACATTTCTAGTCAATACCTCACACACAGTGAAACTAGCTAGAAAAGTATATGCAGACAATAAAAGTGTTATAAATAACTCGTAAAAATAAGCAAAAAAACAGGATACTTAATGTTATATATCACAGATTAGTTGGCTCAGAGCTCTTCCTCCGACTTCCTCCGATTAGCTCAGTGTGAAATGGAAATGTTTATGGAAGAATTAAATATGCCAAGGTTCGAGGTAGATGAGGCTCAATTACTAACTGTTAGGATAGGAGGAGATGAGATAAAAATTGTGATGTATAATCAAGATACAGGAAAGTCTCCAGTAATAAATGGTATTCCTATGGAAGTATGGAAGCTAGAAGGGAAAAAAACTGATAAAGACCTGGAAGGTTTTGTTTACAGTATTTTAAGTGGAGGAGAAATACCAACACCCTGAAAGAAAGCAGTGATAGGTGTAATATCTAAACAGGGTAAAGCTCTATCTGATCCAGCTTCATACAGGCCCATTTCAATACTAAACCATAATTATAAAGTGCTCATGTCCATAATGGCTAAATGAATGTTAAAAGTAATGCCAAAATTGATAGCTATGGATCAGTGTCATTTTTGTGGAGGGGAGGTAAACATTTGACAACATTAATAGAACATCAATGACCCAGAGGAAAGCAGAATGTAAGAAAATACCACTGTTGTTGGTGGGTCTTGATGCAGAGAAAGCATTTGACAGAGTAAGCTAGGAAATTATGAGCAGGGCAATGGAAGCATTTGCATTTCCGGAAAAAATTATAAGGTTGATTAGGAGGATATATGAGGGACTGGAGGTGAAAATTAAAGTGGGTGGGGTCTTCCCTGACAATTTCTGCATGAGCAGAGGAACCGGGCATGGGTGTCCTCTTTCCCCTTTGTTATTTGGACTATATTTAGAACCATTGACAAAGAAAATAAGAGACTCAGAAATTCAAGGACATGATTGGTATGGTAGTCAAGAAAAGCTGGCTCTATTTGCAGATGATATAATTTTAAACCTGACAAAACCAGAAAGAGACATTAAAAATCTTTTTGAGATACAAAATGAATGAAGCTAAAACAAAAGCAGTAGCAGTAAATTATGTACCCACTTATGAATTGGTTCAGCAATATCCATATTTATGCAGGCGTGATAAAATTAAATATTTAAGAGTATGGATTAAAGATGATTCTGGTGTGGCAGCTAAGGATACGTGGGAAGAGACTAAACAAAAAATAATACAAAAATTGAGAAAATGGAAGTTTTGTTATATGGATAGCAAGATGCAAGCAGTTCAAATGTTTTTAGAGCCATTAGTCTTATACACAGGTCAGGCATACTTTTATCAACCAGAGGAGAAGTTGTGTATAGCAAATAATAAAGAGCTGAAGGACTCTATCTGGGAGGGGAAGACAGCAAGAGTCAAGTGGGATAAGCTGATTCTTCCAGTAGAACAGGGTGCATTGGGATTACCCAATTTGAACAGGTATTTCAGAGCTACACAGTTAAGGCTCCTATACATAGCACAAGCAGAAAACTATAATTCAAAGTGGAAAGGGATGATGATGAAACGGGGGGGGGGGGCTCAAATAAGAAAGAGAGACTGGGATTTTGGATGCAGGCCTTTAAGAAGAATAACAATAATCGTACAGAATATTATATCTATAAATATCAAAAAGTATTATAAAAATTAAACCAACATGGAAATGGAGAAAGGAGATCCTGCCGATAGGGAGGACTACAATTAGGGGTGCAGACAATAGGCAAGAGGGGACCGGACCTTATTGGAGAAAACTGGCAAAGGAACCAAGGTATTGGTAGCAAATAGCTAGAGAGGGAAATCTGATGGAATGAGAAGATGCCAAGAATTTATTTGGACTGCAGGTCAGAGACGGCTTTCCCTATCAAGGATTGATATCGAAGTATAGGCAAAGAGAAAGAAATAGGAGGGTCCTAGATGAACAACCAGCAGTGGTAGAGTTTTTAGCTGAATCTAAAACAGAAGCTCCCATTAAAAAATGAATAATTAGTAGAGTATATAAAATACTGCATGATAACTATAAGAATCAATCAGAGGAGGTTAGAAAGGATTGGGAATAGAGATCGGTTAAGTAATTCACAAAGAAACAATGAGATGATATATGTATGTCACCCAAATATGCAACAAAATCTAGAAGATTTTAGGATTTTTGTTTGGAAATGTTTACATAGATATTTTTAAACCCCTAGTCCAGAGAATTTTTCCTCAGGTAGACAGCAAATGTTGGAGGTGTGACAAGGAAGAAAGTGGTAATTAGGACTACATTTTCTGTGAGTGCAGTAAGCTGGTGTACCTTAAGGATTCCCTGTGGGATGCACTGTTGGAGATGCTGGGTGGGAAGATTGGTGTGATGAGGAAGATGATTTTTCTGTGCTATGATACAGAATCAGAATTGCCTAGACATGGTAAGGCCTTGCTGTGTCTAATAATGGTGGCTGCCAAAAAAAGCAATTACTAGAAAATGGAAATCAAAATCTAAACCAGTTATACTAGAAGTAGTGAATATAGTAACATAGATTAAACAGCTAGAATTGAGGTCTTTAGAAAGGGGTAGAAGCAAATTACATCAGAAAAAAAATGGGAATTGTGGGAACAATACATACAGGGGAGAAATGAGGTTTAAAATAAGGCAGGACTTAAATGAGCTATATAATGTTTGACTGAAAATGATTGGGTAGATTATAAGTGATGTATTATGTTTGTATGGTCTGTGATGTAAAATGCTTACAACTAGGATTGTGTCAGTGTGGTTTGTTTTCATTTATATAAATGTATTGCCTGTGTCATAAGTGATGTTTTAATAAAGTTGTTTCTTCTTTAAAAAAGGGGCAGGAATTGAATAATTTATGTAATATTACAAACGTTATATGATATATGGCAATATATGTGACGTATAATATTTGTAAATATGAACTTGTTAATGTAGTTTGATTACTTTTATATAAATGTAAATTTGCCTGTGTCACAAGTGATAATTCAATAAAGGTGTTTAAAAAACATTGAACTTATCTATAATGATATTACCCACTCAAAACCTGACGCTATAGCTAACATATAAACACAAAAGCCAGAAGAAGTAGCTGGATTGAACCCACTCAAAGTAATGCAGGCTGCAAATCACTACACAATTGTAGAATGCAGAATCCACTTTATTAACTTCAGACCAAAAAAATCCAAGAATGAGCGCTTTCGTCCAGAAAGATCTAGACTTCATCAGACAATTTACCCCACATAGTTACTTCCTTCTTATACAGTTCAAACAGAAAGTTCCACTCAGTTATAAACTAATCAATTATGTCATTAAAAGCACAATATTTACAGTCACTGAATTTAAAAAGCAGACAAAATATACAACTGCTTTTTAAATTCAGTGACTGTAAATATTGCTTTTAATGACATAATTGATTAGTTTATATATATAGTCTATATCTTTCTGGATGAAAGCGCTCATCCTTGGATTTTTTTTTTGGTCTGAAATTAATAAAGTAGATTTTGCGTTCTACAACTGTGTGGTGATTTGCAGCCTGCATTACTTTGAGTGGGTTCAATCCAGCTACTTCTTCTGGCTTTTGTGTTTATGTGCTTCAGTTTGTGCTTTGTGACTTTTTTGGCTATAGCTAACATCACCACTGATAAATTAAGCTGCAATTCTTTCCTCTTTTACTTATGAATGACATTGTTATGTCAGGCAGGCTTTTTTAAAATTTATATGGGAAAGAACTTGTTATTAAGGTTGCAGACTTAGTTGTACACCAGGAATGGACTCATCCTGCTGAAAGTGATAGCCAAGAAACAGGTGCTGGCTTTGAGGGAACGTGCAAAATTCTTGGCTAGGCGTATAAGGGCCTCTAGGCCAATAGCCTAGTATCATCCTACGAACCTATGAACCAACAGCAAGAAATATGGGGTCACAAGGAAGCATTTAAAAGGGTGATGTGGAGAAACATCATTTGATCAATCTCAAAGATTTTTTGTACAATGAGAATACAGTCAACAAATCTCATTTATTCATTTGTTCTTCAATTACCCACTTAATTTGGTTTATGGGTATTCAGGAGACAGGGCTTATCTGTAATGGGTTTGAGGGTACAACAAAGATAAACTAATAATGGATGTTGTAACAGAGAACTGGGTGATACACACAGACATAAACACATAAAGACACTGGCACGCACAAATACATAGTCACAGACAGACAGACAATAAAGATAAACTAGTAATGGATGTGGTAACAGTCCACTCAGGATATACACAAACAGACACATAAAGA
The DNA here is from genome assembly GCF_019279795.1 of Protopterus annectens. NCBI lineage: Eukaryota > Metazoa > Chordata > Ceratodontiformes > Protopteridae > Protopterus > Protopterus annectens. The sequence goes on along the minus strand of NC_056737.1, from coordinate 1,164,280,194 downwards.
CATTGGCACACACAAATACACTGTCACAGATAGACAGACAGACAATAAAGATAAACTAATAATGGATGGCTTAACAGCCCACTGGAGCAGACACACATGTCACACACACACACACACACACACACACACACACACACACACACACACACACACACACACACACACACACACACACACACACTCTTGCTTTTGACACCACAACTTCTTCAAGAAGTCAGAAAAATGCATATTTCATTTTCTCGGTGAAATGAACTGCAGACAATCTCTAAGAAATCCTAGCCATCAGTTAGACTTTGCCTTAATTGTTCTTGTTCATCAGTGCATCAAAGGTTCTGGCTTATGGCATTTTTTAAAGCTGCTTTGTTTATAATATGCTTGAGCAAACTGTAGTGTTGCAAAACACCGGTGCAGGTAAAGTACAGAAAGCAAAAACTAAAGCCTCGGTTGAAGTCAAAACCAAATCTATGTCAAGTGAGAGTTCGTCTGCAATCTTTAGCTATTAAAACCTGCTCTGAGTTAACTCACCCTCAAGATTTTCCACAATAAAACCCATTTATGGAATGGGCTTGCTGAATTGGGGTTTCTCTGTACAACATTTTTTGTGAGATGTAGCACTCACACATCAGCATTTTATCCTTCTGCATCTGTGACTTTAGTCTTCATGTGTTTATCACACTGCAGACTGCTAAAGAGCAATTCTCATTTACTGGCCTGGACATTAAAGCATTTATGAAGTCTAAGAATTACAGGCTGATAGCTGGAATTTATATTACATGGTTTTATTGGTTAGATCTTTCTGGTCTTCTGTGTCTGATATTTTTGATTGTTTCTTGTTGCAGTATCTAACTCTACATATATATTCTGTATTGGTATTTTTATGCAGTGTGTCATCAGTACAAATCAGTGGCTAACAAATGCATACGTTTATCTTTTTTCCTTTCTCTCTGTCTGCAGATCCTTGACAATTCACTCCTCTACTTGCATCCAAATGGCTTGTTTATTCCTTCGGGTGGGAGCCAGGCATCCCTGTTTAGGTGAGAGCGTTATGACCTATTAATTCCTCCCCAGGTATAATAGTAGAATTCTAAACTATTGACCAAAGGGGCTGTAGCGCACCCACAGGTGTAGCTGAAGAGATATGGGTTCCTTCCTACCTGACTCTGGTGACACCCCTATAGACCCAACACACCAAGGTGGCAAGAGGGACAGATTTTATTTTAGGTGACACATCTAGTTTAAAAAGGCAATAGCACAACCATAAACAAATTATTTCAACAGTGCAGCAGTTAGCAATAACGCAATGTGAGATATGCATGCAATGAAAACATACATTCACCCTTTTCCCCAAAATTCAACAGAAGAAAGTCTTGACATTCAAACATACACAAAGAAGGCAATATCAATGAGCAGTAAAGCCATACAAACACAGGAAAAAATGCAATGTCATTAAGCAATAATACAATCATAATGCAACAAGACAGATATGAGAAAATGCAATGTCATTGAGCAGTAAAGATTCTTTAAGGCAGCAGTATTAACATGGCAAAATGCAATGTCATTGAACAATGAAGATTTATAGTGCCACAATACAAATGAGAGAATGCAATGTCATTCAGCAGTACTAACACTCTCTACCCCCTTGATCAATTCTAAACAGACCAACTATGAAACACTCTATTATAACCTATTCACTGGCCAGTGACTATTTACAGTCTTGCTGCCGGCATGATGGGGCCCAAGTTGGAGCTCATATGGATTCCAGCTATTAGTAGTCCACAAAGCATTTGTGGGGGGGGGACCACAATCTTATAAAAATGATGGCCAGAGCCTTTCACCACTCCGTCGAGAATATCCTAGTGACCAGGTGCCATGGTTCCTCTGATGAGAAAAGTAGAAAATCATCTACCAGAACTCTGGTAATCATCTATGGCTTATCGGTACTAGGCCCAAGGGAACTCCTTTTTTTGTTGAATCATAGCAGGCATTGAGCTACTGGTTTCAGACTTCTCTCCTGATACCACAAAATACCATCATCCAGGATTTCAGCTAGAGACAGACACAATTTTCTACTTCAATTCCCTATCCCAAAGCACTAGAAAAGAAAATCCAGTCATGCTGCAAGGCCCTTTTCACTTCAGTTACATGCTTCAGTCTTCCCTCTTTCAGCTAATGTTCCAGTCTCCCCTTTCACTTTTGAAATTGTCTTTTATATTCCTGAAAAGGAGCTTCACCTTTTGGTGTAATGGGAAACCTACAGTCTATTACTTCTACATGAAATACAGTGAGAGCTACAGGGCCTTGTTAAATTTAGCCACACACAAATTTAATAGGTACTGATTTCCAAGGGTTTCATGGAAGTATATATACTTGGGCAAGGGTGGGTCAGCATTTACAAGCTTCCTCTCTCTAGCAGAGACATAGGTGCCAGACCAGGAGTATTTTACAGTTCCCCATCCACTGGTCTAAGCTTCACTTGAATAAGTACAGGGATGGACTCTGCTTCACATGGATGGGAAATCTGTTCCAGAGAAGGTGGAGTGCCTGGGATAAATACCTGCCTCTTCAGCACGTCTTGTTAATGTTGCAGGCAAGGTTTAGGAACCTGGATAAGGTGCTCATGATGCTATCTGTTGTACAGAAGTGCAACAAGTCCATTATGGCTGGATCAGAGAACGCTTTGTAGGCCAGGCATAAGTCAACCTTCTGCAGCCTGTAGGAGATGGAATACAATGACATGGCTTTGAGGCAGTCTGCATAGGACTTGTTTTCTACATCACATATTCTTTTTGTGAGAAATCTCTGAGGATAGTCCAGTTGATGTATATGCCTTGCCAGTGCAGGGTGCAACAGAATGATGACATGTTTGGATCTAGATGCCATATCCCTGCTTATAAGTTGTGCAACACAGAATGATTTCCTCACTACAGTAGACGGATGATGGTCAAATATCAAATTACTGTCTACAGGTGTTCCCAAATCCCTAATGACACATTTTGCTCTTGGGGTGCATTGTCAATGTAGTAGTTTGCTGGGGTGGTTTTCTTTCAGAAACATACTATGATGCACTTTTTGGAATTGAGTTTTAGACCATGACTCTGGCAGGTCTATATCACATTATCAAAATTCCAAAATATCGAACACCATAAGCTCGACCTTGGAATGTCGAAATGTGATATACTCAAACGCTCAGAACAGCTAATTTTTTTTCTAAGGGAAAACACATACACAGCACAAGCACACCAAAATACATAATCCACACATACACACTTCACAAAACCCTACACTAAACTGTACATACACTACTAGCTATCCACTTACCTTAACCCAACTCTAACCCTAAGGTCCCTAACTAATGCACACTCACCTTACCCGCTCCCTAACCCTAAGGTCCCAAACTAACGCACACTCACCTTACCCGCTCCCTAACCCTAAGGTCCCTAGCTATTGCACACTCACCGTACCCACTCCCTAACCCTAAGGTCTCTAACTATTGCACACTCACCTTACCTGCTCCCTAACGCTAAGGTCCCTAACTATCACACACTCACCTTACATCGGTCCATTCGCACACTTACCTTAACCCGGTCCGTCACCTTCGCACCACAGTCAAGGAAATAGCAAAGCCGCAGAAACGGCCCACTGAATACTTTCCCTAAGAGAATATTCAGTGTTCTGCGGGTTCGCTATTTCAAGCATTCGCTGAAGAGGGGGTTGATATTAGAACATTCAATGTTTTAACACTTCTATGTTCTAATATAGACCCAACTTTGGCACCAGTTATTAGTCTGTGTTAGGCCATTTTGGCGGATTTTTAAATCTTGGGGGGATTCAGTGGCTGCACCCAATTTACAATCATCTGAGAACTTGGTCAGCTAGAGGCCCTTGATATTATCCTTGATCTCAGAGAAGTAGATGCCAAACAGGAGCAGTCCAGCACTGAGGTCTGAGGCACTCCACTAGTAATCAGCCTTTTGTGGAGGTAGGCTTCCCTACACTAATTTTTGGGTCCTCTTTGTAAACCAGATGGCTATTTAGTGGGTAGGGGTTTATACCTAGTTTAGTGAACTTTTCTACAATGCCAGAGTGGGGTATTGTGTCAAATGCCTTAGCCAGGTCCAGGTAAGCAGAATACGCCATTTTGCTCTTTCGTGACTTTCTCAAAGAAGTCCACCAGGTTGAGTAGCAAGACCTGCCCTTGACCAACCCAAACTGATTTGGGTCAAGTTTTTCAGGTTACCTATGTCATTATTTTGGATATCCATGACTATTCTGTCCATAGCTTTTCATATCAGGTTAGTCAGGCTTAAAGGTCAATAATTCTCTGGGGTCCATGGATAGCCATTTTGGAGATTCTAGTGTGACTGATAGTTCATGTTTCATGCTATTAAGGAGACATCCTAGGATATTATCGGATCCATCAAAGAAGTGTTGTTAGCCTTAAATAGCTGATCTCTGGTAATAGTTGGGGGACTTATATATTTAGGTATTTCCTGAGGGACATCTGCTAGGGACAGGGGAGTAAAACATGAGCTAAATTTGTTCTCTGTGGTCAGGTTAGATCATAAAGCTGTCTCATCTGATGTAAACGTAAAACCTGGGACATCAGCTAACCTTTGAACTTTTAAGAATTGTTTTAGGGTAAACTTCCTACTACTAAGTGACACCCTGGCAAAATTACAAGCTCTCCCCAAACCCTTAGAATACTGCTGCCTATGCAGAATCATTCATGGAAACCCTCTATAGTCATATTAACAGCTACATTGAGAAAGATGTACTTACCCTTATTAAGTGTAGAATCAACTCAAAAACAAGCTGTCTTGGTGGAATCTCAACATCAGTAGGTTGTATAACAAAAGGAAGAAATTCATGTGAAAAATTAGGAGGAGCAATGCCCAGCAATGTAAAAAAATCCCTTATCAACCGAAATGAGCAAATAAGGGGGCTAATCAAGTCTATCAAAGCCAAATTTGAGGTAAAATTAGCCTCCCAGGCCAAGGGCAACCAGAAACCTTTCTTCAGTTATGTCTATAACCTCAAAGGCAATAATTTGCAGTTTACCAAAGTAATTGCAAGTGGTACCATCTATACAAAACCAGAAGAGATAGCAAACCTCCTGGCATACAGACTGGTCCAAGGTGTTTGGTAGTTTTACTGGCCTATCCATATCCTAGTGGTGAGAGTCAGGTGGTAGGGAGACTTGTTGGTCTTGTCCAGTTGTGTACCTATCCCTCAGTGTTGCAACCCCTTTCTTTGTGGTGGCCCCAAAGCTCCATTGCATGGTGACTACTCAGGGAGTATGCCTTTGTATACCAAATCCCCCAGCTTTGTGCAAATGCCCCATGGCAGCATGTGATCTATAAGCTCACACTACAGGGGTGCGACACCCAATGCTCCTGCTAGATGCCCTCCAAGTAGTACATCAGTATCATTTCCCTTCCCCAGAGGGGCAGGCCAGCAATGCCTGCTCACTTCCATCATCCTCTGCCAGCTCCATCAGGTTCATGACCAGCTAATCAGAAGTGGTTCCCCTGAGTCATAGTTCGGGCTTTATATCCTTGTATGCCAGCGGAGGTAGCTATGCATATGTTTATGTTTCACTGCACATTTCCCACCTCTTTTCTTATTCTCTGACTCATTTTTTACTGTGTAATTCCTTGGCTTTCTCCTTTCTGTTACCAATTTCACTGTTATTTTATTCATAATTCCCAGCCTAGTTTATATAGTATTAATATCATGCACCTAATAAATATATGACTTATGAGCCTTGTCTTATGTTATATTTTTGATACATATGTGGTCTGTTTGCATAGTTTAGCTGTAACTGTAACCTGTTTATGCCCTGTAGTCTGGCAATAAAGTTTTTTATCAAAATGTACATGCTGGTTTTTTTGCTGAAAAATGTGCTCTTATTTGCAAGAAAATTAACAAATTATGTTTTTAGGAATAATTTGTTATTATTACACAGCCTACAAGGACCTCCCCACTCACAGCCATGCAACTGTCTTCTAAGTACCATGGCACATGTATTTACATTGCTTAATCTAGCCACATAGAGCTCTCCATCACATACTTACCAGGGATCTTCATGACCTACATGTACTATTACTATAAGAGGCATATACAGCCTAGGTTAAAATCACATTTGAAGGCTGGCACCTTGACATTGCAGCCTTTTAAACTCTTACCATATGGTTGTGTAGCATAGTTTTAGGGATGTAATCCAACAAGTCTGTAAGTAGATGAATGTATGGTTGTTTTGGGAATTTAATCCAATAAGTATGTAAGAAGCTGAACCACTGACATTTGCCTGGCTATAATGCAATTGGCTGCTAGGTATAGGCATTATAACCCATGTTATTCTCTCCATAGGGTAGGTCCATCCACATCGACTTCATGCTTGGCCAACTTGGGAGTTGGCATAATGGTTAAAGTGTTTACCTCACGGACCTATAGTACAGGGTTTGATTTTCACCCTTAAGAGAAATTGACTAAGCTTTAAATGGGCCACAAGGACAATTAGCCTAGTACTTACCTATGAACATGCTACAATAAATGAAGAACAGCAAGCTTTTTCTGAATGATGCTTATAGAATTAATAAGCAACATCTCTCCTTCAAAATATTAAAGTCATGCAGCAAAATAATATACACTAAAGCCCCCAGACTGCCCAGAAAACATCGCTGCTATCTAAAACATAACTTGAAAAAGTATGTCATAAAGACTTTATTTTAATTGAATTGCTTTTGTCTTCATTTTTCTTTGTGATATATGAAGACATATTGTTTTCAAGTGCCTGTTTTGCAGCTGTGAAAACTCAGATACCTTTCCCAAGATGACCAGTCTATATACAATCAACGGTGACATGTTAGCTCTTGAATGCAGTTTTTTTTTATAAATTGCTTTCACTTATTTGAATAATCTGAGAAATGGCTGTACACATTTTAATACATGCCCAGTGATTCAGTTGTAGCAAATGACACTGGTATTTGCATTAATATCATTTACATTAAGTACAGCTGATAAAAGTAAAAAAGAATAGCGACATTTCATAATGATTGATAATAATAACAAAGATGCACACATACACACGCACACACTTTCAATAGAACGTCAACTTAATTCAGTATAAAGCTTTGTAATTGCAAACAAGTAGTTTAAAAGTGGCATAAATATACACATGACAGTAATATCAGATTTGCATATTTAAAACAGAAGTGAGCTGAAATATTTGGCAAGCATATGTATGAGAGCTTATTGCCAGGAAGAATGCATTATATTACAACAGGCTAGTTTTTCATCCAGCACTTTACACAACTAAAACTGACACACTTACATCCTTTAGCGGTTGTATCATTGGTAATCATTTGTTTAGTTTATAGTTTTGTCAAACAATAAGGAGTATAGGTTCTAAGGGTGCTTGTTTGGATGTATATTTTTCAGGAAATGCACCTGATCTGACCCTGGAAGCTGAACCATGAAGAACTGTACATAATAACCTCAAAGTAAAAATATTATATAATAACCAAAAAGTGTTTTTGTGAATACATAAAATTCTGGAGATCCAAACATTGACGGAAAAGAAGCAGGGAATAGTCTTTAGGGCAACATTTCATATCTAACATATGGCATATATGAGAAAAAGCAAATGTAACTCAAAAGCAGATGGAGTAGACAGAATGAAGCTAGCATTAAAAGAAAGAGTTTGAAGGAAATAGAATATTAGGCTAGAATCTAATAAGCAGTAGGGCAACTGAAAAACTGTCTCTGCATAATGACAATACCAAGTTATTAATGCATCATCAGAATGAAGTGAGTGTACCTTAGCAGAATTGTAGAAGAGCCGATGTATATATTGTAATCCAACTTGCTACATACTTGGGTTTAAATTAGACCACTAACTAAACTACAAAAAGGTCACATGAGGAAGCCTGCTGAGAACCATGACAAGGTTTATGTTGCTATGGAAATTTTGTATCTGTATGTTCAGTAATATAGTTTTGCAAATTTTTGGATATTGAAATGAGAGGGTTAATATTAGAGACCTGGAGAAAATATTTTAATTTTCAGAAAGTTAGAAATGAAGTTAGCAATGTGCCTGGCACTAGCATACATTATATCATTTAGAAGGGATTGGCAATTTAGTTTCCTGTATGCACTTACATTGATATCAAAACAAGAACATTCATCCATCTACCTACTTAAATGAATTAACTATTGAATATTGGGGATAATGGTCTGTTATGATATGATAAATAAAAACACAACTGTACATGCAATGATAGTTTAACTAACCATTTTTAGAAAAAAAACAAGTCTTCTTATTGTGGGTTTATGCAGAAAAAATAGATGCTTCTCAAAACTCAATAGTGAAAACTGCACATGGCCACTTTAAAAGGTCTACCTCTTGGAAGCTTTTCTAATTCGTTTTGTACCATATAAGACAATTTAAAGAATTATTGCAGGGTTATTTTTATCTGGGAATACTATATGTTCACATATCTTATGTTTAACTTGAGAGAAAATAAGAAAAAAAATACTTTCAATTATTATTATTATTATTTGTTTGCACTCAGGGATTGAGGCTTGGGGTCAACAGTCAGTTTATAAAAAAGCATGCTTATCACAGCAAGATTCAAAATATATGGCAGCACTAGGGACTATAGTCACAGTTTATATGAAAGCAGGATCCCTGGATCACATTTCCAGGAGTTGTTAGACCTAGGAAAAACACCCTATGCGACTGCAGAACAATCACAGGGACATACCCCCACTTCATTACAGCCCGCAAGTGCTGTAGACAGAGAAGGCCAATCTTAACTGACACGTCACATAACAAGACAGGCACATGTTTAATTAAAACTGCCTCAGAGAATGTCTGAAAGTCAGAATCTGCACTGACATTTACTGGATATGCTATTAGTAGCTATATGGCCAGTGGTCAGGACTATAGGCGATTGTCTGAGAATAAAATAATATTGTGTGATGTGGCTGTTGGAGGTGGTTTGCCTACTGCAAGCAGTGGAACATTTTGTCTCTAGATCACATCATGGCAGTAGTCCATTCATTTGATAGTTCTAATAGCAATACCTTTAGAAGGTACCTCATTAGCACTGACTTTAGCCTTCCATCCTATAGCCCATGCAATTCACTTGACTATTATTAGTTATGTAGCCAGAGTATATGTACGCAGTTCAATTATTATTTGGTTCCAAGAAAAGCAGCACAGCCGAAGGGAAGGCTAGTGGAAATTAATCCTATAACGTTTGTGGTAATGTTTGGGGAATCACAGGAGCAGTGACTATTAGCTAAGGTCTAATGTTAGCATATTAGTAATGTGGTCGACTGCTGTGCAAAATAAAAGCATGGCTCTAACACAGAGGGATGCAGTCTAGGAAGAATATTCCAATAAAATCATAACAAATGCTATAAAACTGGTCTGAAAGAGCAATATAAACCCGAGGTAATAAAACAGGTTTACACCATAACTAATGAGAATGGGGTGAGGGGTTGGTAAATTTGTGATATACTAGAAACTGAGTTTAAACAAATCACTATGAATGACTAGAAAATATTGCTGTCGTTGCAGAGAATTTATATTTACGGAGGTGAAGACCCATTTGCTGAATAACATTTTTACTGGTACTGATAACTGTCATGTTGAATTTATAGAGGAGAGGTGTAAGAGAAATTTCAACCATTGTGCAAATATATTTATTTATTAATATTTGTTAATGACCTTGCCCAACTGGCCAAAAGTTGTTTTTCTACGGAAACACAGACAGCAAAGCTCCATGAAAAGAGAGGATAAAAATATCAGAAAAAAACTTGATAAAATAATGTGACACGTATAAAATGAGAAAGCAGTTTTAAAATATAACAACGGTCATCAATATATTAAAAAAAGTGAGCAAAATAAGCTTAAAACTAAACACCCTGCAACTGCCAACGACAGAACATTCAGTGGGAAGAAACTGATCAGGAGGCCAAAGAATAGAAGTGTAAGGGAACATTAAAGCAAGCAAAACAGTAATAAAGATTAACACGGCAGTGATCGCCACTGAGTAAAGTTTCAAAAATAGTGCATCTTATTGAAAAACTTCAAGGGCATCAAAGGTAGGTTATACACATATAATTGTAACCAATTCTATTGATATTCAAAAGTGAAACAAATAACACTCAGAGAAGAAGAATCTATAGCACTCAAGTCAGCAGGAGGCAATTTGATTATGTATAATATCATTAACAAATAACCGCTACTGTAGAGGTGCCAGTAAGTGCTCAGTATTTAGCCCAATCACAAAGTCAGACGGATCGAATTACAATGTGCCATGATCAGTGGACGTGGTAAGTGAATGCTGAATTGTCACAGATTTCATGTACTCAGTTCTGTGGTTGTCTTTTGGAAATAATTATCGTTGGACAGTGAGTGGTGAAAATACTCACTAGTTTTGAAGCTGCTATATATGCTTTATCTATATAGCAAAGCAAAGATTTTATGCAGAAATCTTTTTTTTTTTAAATTCTCTTTATTGTTTTATTCATCATAAATGACAGACAGCAAATAGTAACAATATATACACGAATAACAAAAATACATAGAACCTTAAAAACAACTATGTACATTTATACATTGCCCAGTTATGTAAAGAAGAAGGAAGACAATATAACATTTGGTAATACCTAAAGGAAGCATGTAATCAGACTAAAATAAATTCAAAAAGTATTCTCCAAAAATCTTTAAGAAAAGGTTTTTGATTCATGTTGTAGAATAAGTATTTATGTGCCTTGATGTGCTTAATAACTAGGGTCTTGAACCCTTCCCAGGATAATATTTGCCTATTTTTCCAGTTCAAGGAAATATAATATTTAATTAACATGATGATAGCGATCAAAACTCTGTAGTTCCTCTCAGGTAACCCCGGAGGTGGGATATGGAGAATAGTAAATTCCCAAGAGAGAGTAGACTTTTCGTAACCAATTTTCTCCAGTATAACTCTCAAGGCACACCATAACCTGTAAGTACATTTGCAACTCCAGAAAACATGTAATATATCATCTATTTGATTTGGGCAAAATTGACATTGAGGGGAGTATTTGGGATATATTTTATTAAGTATGTCGGGAGTAAGGTACGCATTATTCATTATCATGAGCTGAGTATATTTAAGTTTTTTAAGGAGTATAAACCTGGAACTAATTCTTATGGCCTTAGAAATCTGGTTATGGGTAATAGAAGTATTACGTTTTAGCCAAGAATTGGAAAAGATGAGTTCCTTATTTGTTTTAAGTGCCATGATAACTTTATAGGTATTTGAAATCCTTTTTTTTTTTTTTTACTAAGAAACAAGTTCCACAGTGTTTTACAAGTTGAAATATCCTTATCAGAAACTAAGGGATTCTCCAAGTAAATATGGACTAATTCTCTAATCTGTCTTAATATGATTGTATATTTTTTAGGTAAGTTCAAAATAGTTCTTAGTTCCGAGAGAGACTGCTGTTTATAGGGAAACAGATCGGAAATAGAAGTGTACTTGAGCAGGGGGTATTGTTCCAGATTTAGCATGTGTCCATTCATTCTTAAGTTAGGGTTAAGGTGTAGTGGTTGCAGAGTATTAAAGGGATAAGTTAAGTTCAGGGAACTGAAGTGGTTTTGAAGTGTCCTTATACTAAATTTAATGCATTTTATTAATTTAACATTGCCCAAAATTTCTTTGTTCAGGAAAGGTAATGCCACTGGGTTTATGCTTAAAGATTTAACGTAATTATTATACAGGATGACCCAAGCCAGTGCCCACAAAGAGTGGGTCTTATTGTAGGAGGCAATGTTTAGAATTCTACTTCCACTGATTATTTCAAAGTATGTTTTAAAATCAGGTAGACCCAGTCCTCCCTGTTCCATGGGGAATGTAAGTCTCAAATAACTAATTCTAACAGATTTGGGGGGCCAGATAAATTTTGAAAGAAGAGATATAATATTTCTAAAGAATTTATTATGTATTATAGTCATTGATGCATTAAATATATATAAAAATCTGGGAAGAATGTTCATTTTAATGATAGCCGTCCTGGCCAGAAAAGGAAGCTTAAGATTAGACCATCTGTTTATGTCACCTCGGATATTAGACCAACATTTTGTCATGTTATCCTGATACTGAGAGGAGTTCCCTTGGGAAAAGGATATCCCAAGATATTGAAGTTGTTGTTTAATACTTATACCTGTATTAGCGAAAATATTGGGGGAAGGGTAATAAATGTTTATCGGAAAGATTAGTGATTTATCTCTGTTTGCCAGGTTAGTGAAGGAATTGATGGAAGAAAGAATTTTAATCGGATCTGATCTGGGGAGCGTAAAGTAAATGATTAGGTCGTCTGTGTATGCAGAGAGATAAATTTTGGTGTTAAAAATACTAGGTGTGTGATGAAAAGTTTTCTGTTTGATCAAAAGGAATAAAGGTTCAATGTAGAGGTTGAATAATAATGGGGAGAGGGGGCAACCTTGCCTAGCACCGTTGAGAATTTTAATTCTGTTAGATATCTGTTTATTTATTTGTAAAATGGTGTATGCATTAGAATATAAGGTTTTAATTGTGTTGATAAAAGAGTTTGGAAAATTGAAAAAAGGGAGACTGTTGAATAGAAATTCAGTGCTGATACGATCAAAGGCCCTGGAAGCATCAATTGCTAGAGCATAAAGGGGAGTTTTATTTAAGGAAGAAAGAGAGATCATGGCTTCCGAACACAGTGTGTGGTCTATAGTTTGTCTACCCATGATGAATCCAGACTGTTCTGGTGAAACAATGGAAGCAATAACTAACTTCAGTCTGTTAGCTAAAATTATGGCCAAAATTTTCATATCTATATTAACAATAGAAATGTGTCTATAATGCCAGGGGTTTTTGGGGCCACCATTATGTTTTGGTATAAAGATGTTTCTGGAGGCATTCAGGTTTATATCCTTAAAACCAAAGGTAATAATATTATTATACAAAAGAAGCAATGCTTTAGAGATTTTTGTAGTAAAACATTTATAAAATTCTGCCGTAAACCCATCTGGACCAGGTGATTTATTAGGTTTAAGGCTATTAATGGCCATAGCTATTTCCTGCTTAGAAATTTCCCGGTCTAGAAGTTTCGTTTGATTCTCCGACAGTTTAGGGAAGGTTAACTTGTTATAAAAAACCTGTAACTCTTCCTTATTAGCAGAATTTTCAGTAGGGTCATATAACTGAGAATATAAGTTTTCAAACAGACCAATAATCTCAGTAGTACCCTGATATTCCTTCCCCTGATGTGAAATTTCGGAAATAAATGGAGATGACTTATTCATGTTTATCACTCTGGCCAGGAATTTAGAGGGGAATTGAGCAAGCTCCGAATAATTTGCTATAGATTTAATTTCATGGAAGTTGAGGTCGTTCGCTTGCATAGATAAAAGTTCCTTTTGCAGCAGAATCATTTGTTTTTTTAGCTCAGAAGTGTGTTTTTGTTGGATTTCGGTTTCTATGTTATGGAGTTTAGAGGTAATATCTGATTCCTTCTTATTGAGTAGTTTCTTATAGTATGAGGCTTTATTAATCAGAAAACCTCTGATCATAGCCTTGGTTGCAGCCCAAGAGCGGTCTAAAGCAGTCTGTAAGGAGTTACTGGATTGGAGAAATTTGTCCAGATAGAGCTCAACTTGTGAGAGGATTTCTACTTTCTTAAGAAGGTTAGGGTTTACTCGCCACCAAATAGCTATGTTCTTTGAGGGTCTTATGTCCTTCAATTGAATAGAGAGAGAAATCCGAGAATGATCGGAAAGGCTTCTGGGGTAATTGGGGAAAGAAATATCCTGGTTGCTGAAAGACGAGGAAATCAGAAAAAAGTCCAATCTAGACCAGCTTTTAGTGCAGTTAGAGAAAAAGGTGAATTTGTTATTTTTATGGGTGGTTTTAAGAAAGATATAGGGATCAAAAAGGTTATAGTCATCCTTAAGCTCCGACAAGGATAGGGTTGCAGAGAAATTAAATTTAGCCTTAGTATTTTTGGATCCTGTAATGAATTCTAATCACCCCCTACTATGTAGTAATGATTAGGAAATAGAGCAAGTAATTTATGAATCTGCATAATGAAATGTTGCTGACCTGAGCATGGGGAATATATGTTTAAAATCAATATGGGTTTGTTAATAAATGAGCACGTTGCGACAAAATAAGACCATCTACCATCAGTATCCGAGTCACATTTTACTATGTCCAATATAAATTTGTTTTTAATTATAATAGCAACCCCTGCGCTATTAGATTTGGCCCCAGAAGCTATTATCTTCTTAATCCAAGGTCTTCCCCTGTCATGGTCCCATTGATTGTCAAAAAGATGAGTTTCTTGGACAAAAACAATGCTAGATGTGGATTTAAGAGTCAGATGCATGAAAAGTTTTTTCTTATTGGTATCTTGCAGTCTTTTGATGTTCCACGATTCTATATCCAACATTTACCTATAAAACCTAAGAAGTTAAGAGAATGGAGTAAGATGGAGAATAAACAATTGTCTAACATTCTTATATGGTGGAACAAAAATGAGTGGGCAAGTATAAAAAACCCTTCCTGTTTTAATCCCGTGCCTAACCACCACCCTCTAAACCCGGAAGGGGCTGGGATATTAAAGAATAACACTAAACATAGTAACCTTTTACGGCATTTCTTGGGTCTCCCCCGAGTGGAGAGACAGATACATCCCAGAATTTTATTCCTGAAATGCCAGCATCTAAAATGCATAACAATCCCAAGCAGTACTAACATACACTCATAGCTCAACTATAAAAATGTTCTGAACATATGCTTGACCAACTATAAGTGTGACAGTTAAGATAAGCCAAAGGGGTTGGCAAATCTGGTTTAATTAGTGTTTAGCTAGAGTTGCACTCATAATAAACTTCCTGTTGTTATGTAACTGCCACTGGAAACAAAAGGGGAGAAGCGACTATCCCCATAGTAACAATTAAAACTTGTAAGACATGTAAAAACTATTAGTAAATACAATAGTCCTCTATCCTAAAGACAAACATAGTATATTAAAACCAAGGAAAAAGAAAAGTAAAAAGAGATTAGCATAATTCAACCAGCTTACTGACAGTTCTGCTTTTGATAAAGCCCTTTGTGTGACTCCATTAGAGATCCCTATAATGAATAGGGTACCCAAGCAGCTTGATCCTATCTATCAGTAAGAACATCCTGCGCACTCTTAAAAATCACCCACACACCCTATCCAAACAGGAAGAAAACTCATACAGACCCTAAAGTAACCTGGAGAATGTCCCATCACATTTGAGTTAAAAATAATGAAAACTATTACTCAAGCACATAGTGGAGTTAAGAGAAACACATATGAAAAAACAATATTTTCTACATTTAGGTGTGCTAGGTACCCAGAGTGCCATATGCTGTTTAAACATCTGTCACCTAGCAAAAAATGCGGTATATGTATAAGGACATACTCCAAAAACCTTATAAAATAAACAAAGTAACTCAACTAAGCAATGAGCTTATTTCTCAGTGCAGGGACATTAGAAAGGATCTGAGTGGGTTTGTCTAACCCTTCAGGTGATCAACAAACAAGACAGTCACCGGAAATATAACTGAGTACACGATGCCAGCTGTAGAGCTCAATGCACTAATTTGCATCGTCGGTTTTCCTATCTGTTGTGGTTGGAAATTAGAAACCACTTCAGTACCCCTCAGAGTGCACACGCTTTGTCTGGCTAAAACATAGATCAAGTAAATGTTATTAACTTTTCCTGTCCATAGGCTACAGCAATTGCTCACTAAGTGTGTTTTACAACAAGAATAAAGCCTGCACTCTAATATATCATAGTGTGCTAACAACACAGTGACTAACCATAATGCGGAAGTTTGCTTAAACATATCATTAAATTGAATTAAGCACGCTGTGCTTATATTCAGATTAAACAAGAGGGTGATATATGGTAAATCAAGACTGCCTCTTATAAACATGAATCAGTACATTACTCGTAGGATTAACAGTAGGATAAACACATATTAGTGAGGCAACTCATTTATAAATGTGCTTAGATTCAAGTACTTAAGAAGTAGTTTGTAGAATCTTACATGGAATGCTTTGCAAATTTGTATATTATACAATCAGGCGAGAAGCTCCGTTTTAAAATAAATGACATTAGAGTGTAACAGTTCGTGTAAGTGTCTTATAGCCAAGGCTGGAGTTATGTAACAAATAGGCAAAACACACTAAGAGCTCAAGCTACATGAATTGTGTCCACATCGACAGAGCAGAAGGGAGAAACATTCAATTATTGAAAAATTAAGCTCCTTATTTCCGGTTAGTTGTCTGCTGACGATGCAGGGCTTCTTAGTGAGTGGAGACCTAAAACGTGGACAGGGCTGTTGTAAAGCAATCCAGTTAAGGCTTAACAGCAGTATCACTTTAAGAAAAACAAAAGGGATCATGGTAGTAGCAGAGGTGAAAGTTCCTGCAGCACACAGCCAACATGGAGGATATTTAGCCTTGCAACTGCATTCCGAAGGGAAAACACAAGGGAGCAGGACTACAAAATGGCCCCTAAGGATGCTGAGGTGATCATCGTTCAATAAATCGGACAGAAAAGATCCAGAAGCAAGACCAAAAGAACCTTTTGAGGCTAGCGATCATGCGATGCACAATACTTAATGTAAGTTAATGTTTTATATAGCAGGACCAGGACTCTCTTTAAAAACTTGATAGAATATCATTGAGGCTTCATTGGCATTCTGAGCAGATAACTTGGATCCTAGATGGTGAAAAATCAAGGTATTAGGATATCTCATTTGGAATTTTATTTGTTTCTTAATTAAATAAGCGCAGAAAGGGTCAAGCTTTTGATGTTTCATCCTAATCTGAGATGGTAGATCAGATGAGAGGGATATTTTAGCTCCTTTCCATTCTATAAACTTTTTGTTTCGAGCCGCTATTAGCAGTTTGCTTACATGTTGGTAATTAAGTATTTTCACATAAACAGATCTCTGCTTTGTTTTATCATAAGGTGGTCTCAAGGCTCTATGGGCTCTTTCAATTATTATTTGGTCCGAGAGAGGAGATTTATCCAGGAAAATGGCAAAGATTGCAGATATGTTTGCCAGCAATGCAAGGTTGTCTATATGTTCCGGTATGCCTCTTAAGATAATGTTGTTGCACCTGGACCTAGCTTCTAGGTCCACTAATTTCTGCTGCATGTCCAGAATACTTAGGGCATTAGACTTTTGTTCTTTCTGTAGTTGTTCAATTTTGATCTCGTTGTCAAAAACCTTAGCTTCTGTTTTGTCAATTCTAGTGAGTATTCTGTGTATTGATTCACTGAAAGTTTTAAGCTGCTGAGAGAAGCTTTGAATTGCAGTTTGGATAGGCTGCAGGGCCAGTTTCAAGTCCTCCATGCTGGAAGGATCAGTTTTCACTTTAGCAGGTGGTTTTGTAGTTTCCTGTTGCTTGGCTGTTCTAGCCCTTTTAGAAGTTGCATCTTTCTCTGGTGATGAGATAGCCGAGAATTTAGCTTTGGTACTTTGTGTTTCCATGGAATCAAGTTCATAAGACATATCACAAGGAAAATTAAAAATTCCTTTTCTTATCCTTCTTCTTTTTATCTCTCTTATTTTCAGGTGAGTGTAGGCCCCAGAGCCCTAGGCCACATGGACAGCCGGGAGCAGAGATGTAAGCACACAAGATCAGAGTTAATCCTTCGGATAAGGACTTCTGTATCCAAGACTGGATAAAGAGATTAGCCTCAGGTAGGTAACTTAATGCTGAAAAGAGATTATTATTCGCTGGTTTTACTTCTCTCCCAAGGAATAAGGATGATAAGTTAATTAGAATAGCAGAGCTAAAGAGTTACACTGCTTATAGGACGGCATCCATCTTAGATCTCCGATTTTATGCAGAAATCTTAAGAATCTGTTTATGATCTTCTAATTATAATCACTCAGGTGTTAAACAAAAGATGCTTGCTGTATTTTAAATATTTTGTGTCTGTCAAAGATAAAACTGGAATAACTAAACGTGTTTTAAGTACTCTTTACAGAATATAATTAGCAGGACATTAACAATGGCAAATAAAGAAATGCTTTATTATAAAACAAATTTAGATGTGCTATTTCATTTTAAAGTTTGTTCCCTTAAAGCTGTTCACACAGATTAACTCAAAAATGACTCTCACAGAGAAAAAAACATCAGAGCCCACCAAACAGATCAAGCTGTTAAATTATGAAACTAATATTTCATTCAAACATAGCCAGAGTTATTAAACAGAGCCAGAAGAAATGAGAAACTAAAGTGACAATTAATAGAGAGATAAAGACACATTAACTTCCATCTCAAAATATAGGAAAAGGGAATGTTAATAGCTAGTAGAAATATGATATGTTTTTAGCAAAAAGAAAGAGTTTCAAAAATTGTTATGAGCAGCGCAAGATATTTTGGAATAAAAAAAAACAGGAAATAGTAGCAATGATTAAAAGGTTGCATATTTAAACAGAGAATAGAAAAGCAGCTTTTTTTCTGGAATAACTTGATTCTGAACTTTATGGAACAAAGTAGAAACATCAATATTGACTGTGTACCTGACAAAAGAAAGCTAACTGTCTTCAAAGTAAATTTAAATTTATTTTTATTATCTGCTGATGAATGCAGTGCCTTAAAAAAGGTTTGTTTATTTCCAGTAAAACAGTGAACACAGGCAATTCATTAACAGAGCTTAAATTACTACTGTCAAGTTAAGTTTACAATATTTACTGAGAGAGTTGCCACCCGAGACTTTTGATACTGAATGTTTAAATGGAAAACTACCTTTGATCCAACTTTCCACCAGACTATATCAGCAGTTGAAGGTACCCATGATACAAATATTAGGTCAGGTTTATGGAAACCAGTTAATAACAAATTGTTTAATTTATCTAATGATGAAATTGCAGCATTTTTCCTTACCTAGCAACAAATATTGTGAATAATGAGTAACTTTGAGATTGTTCTGTGGACTGCTGTAACTTTTAGACATGTGCCATCTTTGCTAATAATGTCCCTATCAAAGCATTGATATTTCCCATCCTACTTCAACTGTATGTGTCTCGAGTTGTATTTCATTCATAAATAATGTGGCGGGGGAACTTAAAACATAATATGATATTCATGTGATTTCAGGATGTGCAACGTGCATTTTACAATTCCAAAATAGAAAGTGGATCTGGAGACTATGTCAGAATACAGGTAGGTGGCATGATAACGCTTTCTGAGCTGTATACTTTGAAGATGGTCTTAGATATATCCTTGACCTGGAGAAGGTAGCAGGCAAATGACCCACATACACTGATATGTAATCTAAAGCTGGTTTTGAAGCAGTAGCTCTGCAGTAAATTAGAAAAATATTTGTACCACTCCAAAAATGATAACAAGAAATGTCCTATGAGGTGTAGCTCCAAAAAGGACATTACTAAGTTGCTGTAGTGTATAACTTTGAGATGAGGAGTTTGTCAGGAGTTTCACAACTGCACCATTTTAGGTTTTATAATGAATTTAGCTAACACTTTTGGGCTAAGAGTTTGTGTCCCTCTTTTTAAGAGTTTCTTGTATATCCAAATGTCATTCAGTATTGACATTATATACATCAAAGGTTCCTGTAATTCCTTGCTGGATGCTGGTTAATCACTCAGTTTGAAGTTCAACATTTATTTTACATAATCAATAATAGTGACGATAAATAATGAGCTTATTATGGATATAGGCTAATGCGTCATTTGATTTTACAGAATAAATCTTATCTCAAGGGATTTACCACTAAAGGCACTCACACCCCACTGCTGGACTCAACATTCCCATTCTTGACCTGCAATTGTAGTGACTGCCTTACTGAAATTGTACTGTACAAAATGTGCATTTTGTGTCTCTCAAGAATCAGCTACAAAATTACTACAACACAACCATGTATGCACACAGACTGTGTTCTGATAATAAAGGCCTTGTGCCAAACATCAGCCATTTAGCACACACACACACACACACACACACACACACACACACACACACACACACACACACACACACAAAATGAAAATGTTGTGTGTTGAATGTACATTCCCTGGGGTTCGTTAACAATTATGTAGGCTTCGCACAGAGCCTACATGATTTAAGCATGTTAGTGCGATGAGAAGCAACGCTCATTGAATATGCATGCTGCTCATTGCACTTTCATGTTTATAAGCACATTTTTGTGGCCAGCAGAAGTACTGGCAGTCATGAAGAGGTGCCAAGAAGATCAAGCACACAATGCAAACAAAATGGCTCGGCAGCCTGTAGACAAACTTATCATGTGAACATGGGTGGCCAACTTATATAAAGTAAGAACAAGTTGCTTGAACGAATTAAGATGCTGAGAAGTTAAATGGAGAGTGTTCACAGAATACAATGAGATTAGATCAAAAATAAGTAAGGGGGAGGGTAGATGGAGAAAATGTACTCAGATAATGCAGTTAATTGTGCTTATGTCACAAAGAAACATTTAACTACAAAGATGTAATAATAATTAATTGTGTTCACAATTTTTGACCCATGCACATAAATAAATATGGACATGCTAACAAAGGATGTGAAAGGCACACAAAGCAACAATGTAACACACGGGAATTAATGTGATATAAATGTTAATAACATGCTGATTTGAGATAACAGCAAATACAGTGGCTACATTAATGGCTATTTGCATAGATTGCAGTTATTGAATATGGCATGCATATACAGGGAATATATGTGTGATAATCGCCAGGACTGCTGTATTCTTCAATTCATCATGTTTAATGACCCTTACAGATGTTGTGTCATGCTCATCAGAAAGGGACATGTTTTGCCATCTGTTGTCATTGGTAACCATAGAAAGGGGCTATATTAAACATGCACGTGTTGTGTATTCATGTAAATCCTAAATAGTAATATAATAACATTTAAAATACACACGTGATAAATGGCAACACAGATCTGATGACATTTCATCAGTTTAAGGTCTGCATTCATAAGTGGAGAGCATCTACTACATGATTATATAGTGGGCATGCTTAGAAGATAGTATAGTGAACAGTGCCATAACAACAAATAAGCAGCACAAACACACAAGAAAGTGTCCTGACACAGGCCCAATCAAACATTATTATGATTTTGCATCATGCCGTAGAGTAAGAAATGTCATGCAAGTCCTCAAGTCCTATGAAATTATACAGTGTGAAGAAAAGAATTACAGTAATACATAAATGTTTGGTGGAAGACATGTAAAACAGTGCATTCTTATCTAAAAAATAAATAATGCCTGTGAAGAATCAATGACATACTCAACATTTGCATCTTGCCAGACTCAAACACATGCCTGAACAGATATCAGACTTTGATGCCACAGAAATAGGCATACTGCATGTGACATGAAGAACATCCTTGAAGGGCTTACAGCACGTTCCTATTGTAATGGTTATGGCTCCCCTACTCTGGAGGGTGAGACCTTAAAAAGGTGACCCTCTGACTGTGCCATAAAGATGTTTTTAGCCTAAACCACTCCTGTCTGACACAGTTATGGGACAAATAGATGTTACCAGATTCAAACCTCTGTCTATCCTATTACACACTCTGCATAGCTGTGCACCGACTGTGTCTGCCACATGATGTAGTGATGGATCTTGTGAGCAGTGCAGTATCAATGTTTCTTCGCTATGGAAGCTGTTTCTGTTTTGTACATGCATTGTCCCACAACTGAACTACACTCTATCTGTGTAGGTATGCTATACAAGTCAGTACTGAATGCATGTATCACAGCAGCGCTCACACCATGACATTTGTAGCAAAAAACGTTTCACTGCCATGAAATTACAAAATTACTTTTTATTTGTTTGTGCAACATAAAAGTTGATAATAACTTGATTCAGTGTTATTTAACATTAGAACATTCATATAAATCTTCCCTTTCCTGGAACTGAACAACAAGATATGTAAGTCCACTGGCAAATGACATGTGTAAATCACATGCACCACAGTGGAAGCCTTAACACAGCTGTGATGCTGCACTCATGTGAAGTCATTAAATCATATGTTTGTGTAGCAAACAATTTGTATGAGCTAAAATGGTTGGGGAGGTTTCTCTCACTGTAATTGTGCACATTATAACAGAAGTGGATGTCATTCATAAATAACATGATGTTATGAAGAATGAACAAGCTACTTACAATTGTTGCTAAAATCATGAGCTATTTTGGCATTTGAAGCCATGTCATCATGTTCTTGTTCAAGGGATATGTGTACCTGTAATTTCTTTAAAAGACTGTTGCTATATGTTTATTTGCAACACAACATTGCCTGATGCCAGGTATACCCAATTACTCATGATGTGTAATGCAGTCATCACTATGATGTTAGAATGGCAATCATGCACAATGTGTGTATAATCATAGATTCAAACACATCTTACTAAGGCAGAAAAATACAGATCATTTCTTCATTTCCTCATGCTACAGAAAAATCCTTATTCATTCTCTTAGGAAAGACAAATTTCATCAAGTGGTACCATCATTATCAAATAAAGCATTGCTCTGTGAAAAATGAGCAGATGGTCTTATAAAACACTGCTACCTGCATGCACATTCACAGTCATGTTGACACAATTAAGTCTAAGGAGTAATGGCTGGATTCGAACTGATTACTTAAGATCACAATTTACAGAACATTGCCTGAACTGATGTGCCACACAAAATGGTGCTTTATAATTGCGGCAGTTCACATTTGAATGGGTGATATCACCATTGTTTAATAGGATATTTCCGATTAAAAGGGAAGGAAAGTGTTTAACGAGCACAGTAACACCACACAGCTACACATCCTATATGAACTAGAATCCTTCACTTCACAGCATGACAGACAAACCCACACTCCCAGTAGTCAATCATTACTGGATTTAAACTTCATACCTATTTAGAGAACACAGTATTAATGGCCAGCACCACAGGATAAGTCATTCTACAACTGTGACTTAGTACATTTTTGAAATCATGATGTAATCATTGTGTTTCTAAAAATGAGTTTTGACTAAGGGTAATATAAATGTATAGGGTAGCCCTCTGCTAGGGTATATAAATGTATAGGGTAGCCCTCTGCTAGTGAAACATGTATTCTACATGGACGTTTACATAAAGGGTGTTATCATGGAGTGAACTGTATATGACAGTACATACAGTCATGCTATTTAATCAGTACTGGATTTGAACTGCCAACCTACCTAGTTATAGAACCTAGAAAGCAGTATTAACTGCAAGCACCACAGGAGAAGTCTAACTTTTATAGTGAGATAGTGCACTTTTGAAAGGATAACCCCATCAGTGTGCTTCAAAGAAGATGTTTGTGGTAAAAGTGGGATAAGGGATGTCCTCTCCCAGTGTAAATGTTTCTCTGGAATTGCAGTAGATACAGGGTTTATGTTAAGGAAACTATATGTATCTCACATTTAAGACACACACACACACACACACACACACACACACACACACACACACACACACACACACACACACACACACACAAGTTCATCACTGTCAGAGTTGAACCACCTATCTAACTAGTTACACAATCTAGAGTGCATGGTATGAATCACAAATGCCATAGGAGAAGTCTATTTCTAAGATAATATAGTGCACCTTTGACAGGATGACCTCATCAGTGTGTTGCAGAGAAGATGTTTGTGTTAAAGCCATGATAAAGTGCAGTTATAGCTGTGTTCAAAGTTAAAGTTTTATCCTGAGTGTAAGTGAACACAGCACATCTGTTGCTGAAGCTTTACTTACCTGACACTAGAAACATATACACAAGTCTACCACTGTCAGATTTGTGCCACTTGCCTAACTAGTTGCACAATCTAGAACATCCAGTATGAATTGCAAGCACCCCAGGAGAAGCCAGACTTAAAAAAATTTGAAAGTGCACATTTATAAGTATTAAAATTTCACTGTTGTGATAATCAGCTACTATGTATAGCAAGCTAGGGACATATGCATCTGTCTGCACAGGCCAGCGTAACAGCACTATGTTTGTCCCAAGTAATTACATACTTCTCTGATAACATCTATATACTGTCGTTCATGTACATTGTGTTGCTCATAGTGACATGTATCCCCTTCAGAGTAAGGGGTGTCAATAACAATCACAACTGTAAAACAGTGGATTAGCAAACAAGCAGTCATGACAGTTCATACTGGGATGACTGAATGCAAATAGTAACCATTTATTGTGTCAGTGTGAGTTGCATTGGTTTATGCTTGCATAATGTACATTTTATGCAAACAGATACTTCCTAAACATGACAGTGTACTTCTGAATAGCACTGATAGATTATATGTGAAAAGTTTACACTACATTGCAACAAATGTGCAGGTATAACCACTGGACTACAGACATACATTAAGAGACTGAATTAATTGAGTCAACATCACTGTGAAATCCAGATACCTTATTTTCAAAATTCAATTAACACTTACAAAAGTTGTACAACCTACTTACATAATCCTTTGTTGTAATTTTTTAAGTCTCTATCTGAAAAGCAATGCAGTCAAGCTCATTTGCATGGTTGATGTCAAAGTATATGTGCATGCCTAGTCATATATTGATGTGTTGAACTTAGAACGATAATTACCAGTAGTCTATGGTGCTCTGTGGTGACCTACATGAAAATAATCAGTATACACATACAACCATGTCTGAATCTGACGGAATACAGAACAGATATGTGTTATGGTGATGTGTCTTGTGTTGTGATTGACATATTTGTCATGACAGTTGCAGCCCTTCAATCCTTATATGTATGATACAGTTGTATTATGATTCACATGAGGGATGAAGCATTGTTATCACTGGTGGAAACATGGCTTATGGAAACAGTTTTGAATCAAGGAGGTTTATTTAATAACACAGAAGGGGTTGGAAGAGGTAGACAGTTGGTAACAAGAATACACATTTGTGTTTTGTTGTGTTATCCTGCATTTTCTGACCTATATAAATTTACAAAGTCAAATCTATGGCGTTTCATACTGCTTCCAACTGGCAATGATTCTCAAGATGTTTTCAAGGATAGGTATGACAACAGCAAACTTTAAGATCCATAATGTGTGTTCATCCTTTGGAAACACTATACACTTTAGTTGTATCGCTGTGTTCAGAAACGTTTTTCCAATATGGATGCAGATGGTGTAGGAGAGTGGAAATATGATGACGACATAAGAAGGATACAGTTTTTTTTAAACATATGCATCAGGGTTGCACACATAATATTAAGATGTATAAACATTAAATTAATATATGACATATGTCTAGATTCAAACCCTTGACAGTATAAAATAAAAGTGTATAGATAGGAGGATTATCTCAGCTCAGTACATGGGAACTTAAGAATTACACTTGACACATTTGAAGAGATGCTGACAACAGATGCAACAGAAAATGTAGGCATCAGCCTTCATCACTGTAAGGACAGATGTAACATTCCATAAGGTGGACATCACATCTATCAGCCTAATCCATATGTTACATGGACTACCTCACAGTAGTACTATCACTCTGTATTTCTATACTGCATAAGCCTTCATCACCATAAGGACCGGTCTAGCATCCCATAAGGAGTATATGACATATATCAGCCTAATGTTACAAAAACTGTGCCACAATAATATTATCCATCTGTATTTCTATAGTACAGTGGGGCTAAGCACATTTGTGCGATGTGAACCGTGTTAGTGCATCTGAAATTAAAATCTTCAGCTTTTGCCATAACATGTGAAACGTTTACTGTCACTCATCATTGGTGCACAATTCCAGGCTCTGCACAAAGGCTGAGGACACTAAATAGGGAAGAGAGATTGAGAGAGAGGGATAGAGACATAGGAAGAGATTTACTTATGGTCCATTACTGCACATCTTTGTGTTGCGTTACTCTTTGGTTTGTCATCATAATTCTGCAGGCAAGATCTGTACAAGACAGTGCTCCCAACAAGGAGTAAGCATATCAATACAGCAGCAAGATAACTCTGTGTGTGGAAAATGTATAGCCAACATGCACACACAAGCGAGTCATAGAAAACATTCAGGTACACTTTAGCATACATCTGGATTCGAACCTTGACTCAAAGTTGAAATATGACAACAGGCTGAAGCAAAGGAGAATGTATGTGTCAGAACCATGGCTTTAAGCTCAATGCCAAAATATATGTCATCATCTCCCTTGGGAAAAACTCAGTTCCCTTGAATTACCACATTGGTGGTAGTCCACTGAACACAGAAGGCATTATAAGATATCTGGGAACACAGGTTGACAGCAACCTCTCTTTTACCACCACGTTCCCACTATGGTCAGAAAGTCCTTCTATGTGGCACATCTCATTACTAAGGGTTTTGGATCCAGGAAGAAAGAGGTCATTATCTCCTTCTACTCTTCCCTAATTAAGCCAATCATTGAGTACAATGCCCCATTTGGCATGCACCTCACTAGTCACCTGCAACAACTGGAGAGGCCACAAAAGTACCTCACAAAGAGGATCCTAGGCCTTAAACACGTGTCCTATATGGACAGACTCAAAAAACTCCAACTATTCTCTGTCTCATATCGCCTACTTAGAGGCAATCTCTGCTTGACTTACAAAGCCATGTCTGATCTAGCTCTGTTAGAAATGCTACATCTATAGAAATCCCAATCCCTCTGCACCACATGCTCCAGAGACCTCAACCTCATTACCACAATCAACAGAACATGCTGAAGGAACAGGTTCATAACCCAGAGACTGCCCATGCTATAGAATAGACTTTCCATACATGTCAAACAAAGCACCTCACTGGCCCTGAGTGGATGGGAAATAGAAAATTCACCCCAGGGATCACTCCAGTGGCTCTACTCAGCAGAGGCACTAGGAACTAAGGTCAGGTGGCATGATGCCAGGTTAATCCTATTTGGTAGGCTTGTGAAGGCTCCAAGGCCATTAGCCTAGTACACTAGTCTTCATTGCACTCATGACAATTATAAAATTCCATTACATCCAGTATAATAATAAATATGAAATAGTAAAAAGTGATGATACAGAAGTAGAAACAGATACAGACATGGAAACAGGAAGAGAGATTGATGAACAATGTTATTTTTCTGGGGTATTTTTAACATCCTTGTGGCATGTTGCTGTTTTTTAAGTTTTTCCTCATAAGTAATCTGTAATGCTATGTGCAATCAAGTGTTTCGAATAGGGAGCAAGCACAGGTCGGAAAGTATAACCATGATCGAGATGTAAGCAAGTTAATGGTGAGTTGCTAAGATATGTAGATAACACTTACACAATTACACACATAACAGAGATATAAATAAACCTAAGCATTTCACAGACATATGAACTATGTCAACACACCAAATAGGAAATGTTACTTCACAACTTTAATTTTGCTGATTTGAAGGGACAGTCACAAAACAATGAGACAGGTGAGAATGTAGGTCTCTGGCCTCATTACAGCCATGGTAATTTTAACATTATATCGGGTGTACTGTACATTACAGCCAGAAGCATAACAAATAATCTAATGCAGAAGACTTTCTAGCAATATTTGCAACTGGAGCATCCTATATGGTGTACATTCAAATATTCAGCCTGTTCTAGAGCAGATTAGCCTGATTGCACATGGTCTAGTGAGGCTAAGCACAATAGTATGAAGGGCACTAGAATAATGTGGCTAAAGACAAAAAGTAACAAAATGTTTCTGTAAGTTGTGGACTTCCATTCCCTCTAAGTTTCAGGTGCCTGGCATTGTGCAAATGCTGAGGAGACAGACTGATGATACAGAAGGGGGGAGGCATGTACAAGGGGAGGTGGGACAGGGACCAAGTAGTTTATGACAGAAGCCAGATAATGGCAGCTCAAAACACTACGTAGGCAACAGTCACTCATAAAAACAGTTCATAACAGTTTGACATATTGCTGGATTAGAACCCTTGAACGTATGCAAAAATCAGTGTATAGATCTGAGCATTATCTCAGCAAACCACAAAAGAACTTCTTGCTTGCACACTTTAAAAAACATAATTGGAGGGACACTGACAATCTACGGAAGCAGAAGGGATGACGAGAGAGAGGGAGATGTTGAGACAAATACCAAGAGTTTTGTTATGGGACGTTTCTATGGTGTGTTCTGTACAATAAAATGGTTGTTACAGGGAGTAAGAAGGGGTAGTAGATTAGAAACAAGATAATGACATAAGTAGGATAAGGGGGGGGGGTTACTATGTGCCCCTGCTGTGGATGGAATATTTTAGCAAATGTTATCATTTTGCACTATTTAAATGCTAGGTTAATGAGATGTTGTAAGTGGAGATAAATGCAGATTTTGGACAAACATATGATAGGAATTTAAAATGACATGAAATAATATTTTTTCGCACAGCTGTAATCGAACCCTATTACATTATGCAAAAACGTCAGCCTACAAATGGGGGAATTATATCAACATGTCACATAGGAATTTCTAGTTCATTCCATGCAGCATTCTAAGTACTGTTACAGTAACTGTTTTGAAGCATGCCTTTACTCTATATTTCCACAGTGTATCAGATTTAGACTGATTTGCATGAAAGTAACAGGAGCAGCTTGGGCAGTTTTTACCATAGGATGTAAAATGTCATTCACCGTCATTTAACACTGGTACACAATGCCAATCTCTGCACAAATGTTGAGGACAAAAAGTGAAGGCTGTTTTATGAGCCAGTTTTGTCATGTGTGTTGTGTGTGCTTCAATTTTGTTTTTAATAGATTAACTGTATCAAAATAGGGTCTACTTCACAATGTCGAAAGCCAATATCGAAGCTGATATTGTCGGCACCACAACCTCGAAACTGCAGAATATCGTGCAGGTAAACAGAAATCTCTGTAGGGGGAGATTTCCATTTACCTCAATGTAGTGCAGTCTCGGAGTTGGAATATTTAAGTAGGGTGTGTGTGTGGGGGGTGCAGGGGAGCTTCCCCCCTGCCTACGCTAGTTAGTTTTTATTTTTGTTTGCTTTTTGTTTTTTAAGCGTTATTCGATGTTTACTACATCGATCACTAGAGGTTGAACTTTAGTGATTCGATGTAGTAAGATTTCGATAATGTGATATAGACGCTGAAAAAGGGGGTTGTTAGCATAGTGGTGAAAATGGGAGCAAGCAGAAGGTAAGACACCATAGCTATCCACTTCTTCACAACATAAATGTAGAATTGCACCCAGAATTTCATGATGTTGGATAGTCACCACATCAGGGATAGGTAACAACAAAATAATGTTTATAGTCAACTGCATCAAATCAAGTGTGACAAGATGACACACAGGCAAAATAGACAGCTATGAATGAGGCGTAATTTTTTTTGTGGGACAGGTGTCCATTTTTTTTTTCTTTTTGTTGAGAGAGGAATGTTGAGGAATGTGATCAGGAATGAGAGGTTCAGTTAGGTTGTGTAGGTTAGGTAGCAGATGCAGACATACAGGACATGCAAGACAGACAGTGATGGTGAGGGATACAAAAGGTTGGGGGACACCATGATTAGGGATAGGTAGTTGACATCAGAGGTGCATCCACATTCAACTTGAGAAAAGTGAGAATCCGGTCCACACCCTCAGAGCTGTCATCACTGTCTCCTGCATCAATTGCCTTGGCTAGAGCTGGACGTGGCATCATTTTGGCAATATGATAGAGGACCTTTTCAATCCTGCTGATTTGGGCACGAAGGCCCCTCTCCATTATGCCCTCCACCAACCCTGTCAGGATCTCATGGGTGACAAAACCATCATCTCTAGTAGTACTGCTCCTGGAGTGTCCCACTGTGCCAGCAAAAGGGGCAGAGCTACCTGATGCAGATAGAGCAGTTAGGGCAGGCACTGTGGAGGGAAAACTGACAGGTTGTGACCCAGATGTGCTGGGTGTTTGTGCTGCCTGTTTTGTGCCACCACAGCCACATGTGGATGCATGGCAGACCAAACTACATTGGTCGGTCTTGCTCTATGTGTCTTGTGTTCAGTTGTGAAAAATGTGTGTGTGTGTGTGTGTGTGTGTGTGTGTGTGTGTGTGTGTGTGTGTGTGTGTGTGTGTGTGTGTGTGTGTGTGTGTGTGTGTGTGTGTGTGTGTATGTATATATACACACACACACACATATATATATATATATATATATATATATATATATATATATATAGATATTTATATATAAATCTACTTAAAATGATGAAGTACCATTCGTATCAACATGCATAATGCTGAAACAAATTGGTTGACATTATGCACATCGACATGCTACCACACATACACGGAGAATTAATCTTGGTGCTTGCAAAACTTAAAAAAAAAACCCACAAAGAAAGCATTGTTTTTTGCAGGGGATCCAGCTCCCATGCATCCCTCATGTGGTGGGGTGTGCCCCCATGACCCCTGCTAATTATATATTCCAACTGCAAGATTGCAAATCCAGGGGAAAAGTGTATATTAACCTAAACAGGGATTGTCAATCTCACATGCCTGTCGACCATCTGTTTAGTAGACTGAATTGTGTTGATATACATATATATATATATATATATATATATATATATATATATATATATATATATATATATATATATATATATATATATATATATATATATATATCTATATATACATATATATATATATATATATATATATATATATATATATATATATATATATATAAGAACACAAAAACAAGAGGTAAAAGGTGGGTGAGACAAAAAGAATTAGATCAATAAAACATCACATTAGTGTATTATTTCAATACATAAAGCAATATGTGAAATAAATATGTACACCTTTGCCACATTCAGATATGATGGGAAGCCATTAGTCATAAAATCAGTCAAGCACAATGGTATGACATGACAATCAGAATCATGTATTTGACTATGTCGTATCAGATATATGCTTTGAAAGTCAATAACTGCATATGCACAGATGTGATTGTTGATGTCATGCAATATTGCAGTTAATATCTTATAAATATTATCCTTTAAAAATCTAATATTTGTTCTTGGGTAATGAACCCACACACAATTAAACTGATGTATAATCGTCTAAGGCAATAACCAAGATCTAATGGAGCAGGCATGTATGCTTGATATCAAAGTTAAGATATGCCTACTCAGGATAATAAACAGTGATGGACTGAAAATACTTTGCTACCTTGGATTCAGACCTGATGTATAGTGACTCTCTGAGGTAGTCTCTCCTGATGTGCCTCACAGTTTTCTGCTATCCATGCTGTAGCTGTGCAGTTGAGAAAAGAGAAAAAAATGTAAAAGCATAATGAATAACTGTGTTGTTTGGCTAGAAAATGAATCCCCTACACACTCATAAATATTCCACATGCAACAGCAAACATTCCACACACAGCAGACAACACACCAGTGTCTCCCAAACACAGCTCATAAGGCAAAACAATAAATTGTCACAGCCCACAAGGCATAACAATAAACCAAACATACTACACATTTGCTAGAAAATTAATCCCATACACACTCACAAACCTTCCACACGCAACAGCAAACACATCACACACAGCAGACAACACACCAGTATCTCCCAAACACAGCCCAAAAGGCAAAACAATAAATTGTCACAGCCCACAAGACATAACAATAAACCAAACATACTACTCATTAGTCACTCAGTTTTGAGGCACACTAATGTCCTCCTTACCAGGCTCGATAAGGAGAAGGTCACAGTCAGTTGTTTGCCTGGTGCCAGAATCTGCCACATCACACATGCACTTAAGTCTTTTCACAACAAGTGCAAGTACGACTCTGTCATTGTCCATGTTGGCGTAAATGACTTGTGATGTATCTCTCTGGACTATATGAGGAGAGACATGATTGAACTCTCAGAGTATGTCCTCATGCACTACCCACTCAAAAGGCCTGAATCTAATATGCAACATCAATAAAACCTGCTGGGGAGGCAGGTTTGTCTCCCAGAGACTGCCCCATCTCTGGATTAGATTTTCCATACACATCAAACACAGCACCTCACTGACCCTCTTCAAGTGCAACCTTGATGAATGGATGGGAAACCACAAATTTGTCCCAGGGATTCCACCTGTGCCCCTCATTGACAGGAGCAACAGATGCTGACTGAGGTTTCTTTTGGGAGATAATCTCTTAGCTAGGCTTATAAGGGCCCCAGAGCCATTAGCCTAGTAAACTCCTATGATCCTATGATCCATGTCAAAGACAGGTTATGGTTCAGTATACATACACAACTGAGAGCTGTTTACAGTCGTAAATGTATCCTCCCATCAGCTCTGGAGGTCCCACTTGTGCCTCTTCATATCACTGCAGTAGTGATGACATTGCTCCCCAGTGTGGTGATGACATTGCTCCCCAGTGTGGTGATGACATTGCTCCCCAGTGTGGTGATGACATTGCTCCCCAGTGTGGTGATGATGTTGCTACCCAGTGTGGTGATGACATTACTCACCAGTGTGGTGATGACATTGTTCCCCAGTGTGGTGATAACATTGCTCCAAAGTGTGGTGACACAATTGCTCCCCAGTGTGGTGATGACATTGCTACCCAGTGTGGTAATGACATTGCACTCCAGTGTGGTGATGACATTGCTCCCCAGTGTGGTGATGACATTGCTCCCCAGTGTGGTGATGACATTGCTCCCCAGTGCAGTGATGGCATTGCTACCCAGTGTGATGATGACATTGCTACCCAGTGTGGTGATGACATTGCTCCTTAGTGTTGTGATGACATTGCTCCTCAGTGTGGTGATGACATTGCTACCCAGTGTGGTAATGACATTGCACTCCAGTGTGGTGATGCCATTGCTCCCCAGTGTAGTGATGATGACATTGCTACCCAGTGTGGTGATGACATTGCTCCCCAGTGAGGTGACAACATTGCTACCCAGTGTTGCTCACCAGTGGGGTGAAGACATTGTTCCCCAGTGTGGTGATAATATTGCTACCCAGTGTGTTGATGACATTGCTCCCCAGTGTGGTGATGACATTGTTCCCCAGTGTGGTGATGACATTGCTCCCCAGTGTGGTGATGACATTGTTTCCCAGTGTGGTGACAACATTGTCCCCAATGTGGTGATGACATTGCTCATCAGTCTGGTGACGACATTGTTCCCCAGTGTGGTGATGACATTGCTCCCCAGTGTGATGATGTTGCTCACCAGTGTGGTGATGACATTGCTCCCCAGTGTGGTGATGACATTGCTCCACAGTGTGGTGATGGCATTGCTCCCCAGTATGGTGATGACATTGCTCACCTGTGTAGTGATGTCATTGCTCCCCTGTGTGGTGATAACATTGCTCCCCAGTGTGGTGATGACATTGCTCCACAGTGTGGTGATGACATTGCTACCTAGTGTGGTGATGGCATTGCCCCCAGTGTGGTGATGACATTGCTACCCAGTGTGGTGATGACATTGCTCACCAGTATGGTGATGACATTTTTCCCAGTGTGGTGACGACATTGTCCCCAGTGCAGTGATGACATTGCCCCCCAGTGTGGTGATGACATTGTTCCTCAGTGTAGTGATGACATTGCCCCCCAGTGTGGTGATGGCATTGCTCCCCAGTATGGTGATGACATTGCTCACCTGTGTGGTGATGGCATTGTTCCCCTGTGTGGTGATGACGTTGCTCCCTAGTGTGTTGATGACATTGCTCCCCAGTGTGGTGATGACATTGCTCCCCATTGTTGTTATGATGTAGCTCACCAGTGTGGTGATGACATTGCTCCCCAGCGTGGTAATGACACTGCTCCCCAGTGTGGTGATGATGTTGATCACCAGTGGGGTGATGACATTGCTCCCCAGTGTGGTGACAACATTGCTCCCCAGTGTGGTGATGCAATTGCTCCCCAGTGTGGTGAGGACATTGCTACCCAGTGTGGTGATGATGTTGATCACCAGTAGGGTGATGACATTGCTCCCCAGTGTGGTGATGACATTGCTCCCCAGTGTGGTGGTGACATTACTTCCCAGTGTGGTGATGACATTGCTTCCCAGTGTAGTGATGACATTTCTCCCCAGTGTGGTGATGACATTGCTACCCAGTCTGTGGGATGCCATTTGCACTGGAGACAGCCTGGCCAAGCTATTTCAAGCCTCAGCCATATACTAAGACATGGCATAATCTCCCTGTGGCAGTCACCATCTGCAGTAATTCATGGAGTGACACAAAAATCCTGGACTCCTCAACACACACCTTTGTGCTCTGAATGGCAGAATTTCAACCTTCACCATGTCTGCAGAAGTCAAGCCAGATGTATGTGTCTGAATTGGCACTCAATTCTGGTCTTACATGTAACAGTTTGTGTACAAGGTGCACAACTTTGCAGCTGCATTTGCATAATTGAAAGCACAGAAATGGCTTGGCAGACACATTGGCAGTGATTACATCGAAAAGTATAAAGAGTATGAATACGGCAGTGAAATTTGGCCATGTGTAATGCTCAACCTAGTGACACTCGATCCAATGTTAAACACTGAAATGCTTCATGGTGTTTGTTATAGTAATTATTGTTGGCTGGAGGAAAAAATTGTATTACAAAGACATGCATCTGGAGCCTTTCTCCCTGGGCCTCCACCGAAAATTGGCTTTGCTCCAAGTCGGACTTTCCCCGTTAACAAATGTTAAATAAATAAATAAATAACTTGGGACACATTGGGTTACTGGAAATTAAACAATAGTAAGATTGAGTAGTAGTACCTGGGAATTGAACCCATGAGAGAAAAAGAAGGATAAAGAATAAAGCAACATGTTAAACTTGGCGTATTATCTGCCAGTGCTATACAAGGACTTACTTTTGAACATGCAATTTAGAGATATACTAATTTAAGAATGAATGGAAATATACTTAAGAGATGCCTGTATGTGTGTGACTTTAAGAAGACATGGGACTACATTTAGGTTCGCATATGGCATCTGTTTGAGGTAATTTGTGGGCACTGGAGGATGCTTGTGTTGGCTGGAGAGTTGATTATTTTGGGTACATATCCTGTAGTAAGGCTAAGATTGAACAGTAGTTTTATGTTTAGCTCTTCTTGGAGTTCATGCATCTGGTCCCATTGATGCTGTGGTTTTCTGGGCAGGGGGTGGGGTCGGGATGTGAATATCATGTTGGTGATGATCAGGTCCAGTATGGCAGTTTTACCCACAGTTAGTTGCACATGGATAGTCTCGATATTGATACTCCGCCTCTTTTGTGGTTCGGTCCAAGTTTTGGGGCGAAAACATTTCTATGTAAAAAGCAATATTTGTGGTTGTAAAAGTATTTTAGATGCATGGTATTGCATCACCCAAGTAATACATTGTGGGGTATGTTACATATATACTTCACAAAACATACTGTCCTAATCTCATAGTTTTGATATGTGATAAATCACAATAATTATAACAAAATTATTGCGCACTTCATACCTTTGCATGTGCATTTTAAATATCATCATTTTCATGTTTAACATAACATACACACATTATAATGGCCTTATATAGCAAGCATTAATGATACATATTTTTGCAATAAACCTAGTTATGATACTCATTTGTATTTAGTGTTACCTTCCTAATCAATAATTTCTGACAAATGGCATTCTGTTACCCCTTATAAAAGAACCTGTAAACTGGATTTGAACCCTGCATCAGCTGACCTCTTTCTCTAAACGCATTGCGTTTACATCTTGTACTACAAGGAAAGTTACCCAACCATTACATTTTCTACACTGAGTACTATCCAGAGTGCTGACGGCCACACACAGATGCCAGGTTAGTTTGCTGTACAGAAGGCAGGTCAAATTAATTTTTTAGCTTTTCCCCTTTGGCTGTGAACTGTGTTTTCTCACCGTTGAACAGGTTGCAAATGCAAAAGGTGTTATAAAAAGTATGCAATAACATAGAAAATTTAAAAGAAAATCAAAACAATCAAAGTATATAGTTAGCAATGACTAGAGGAAAAGGTGCATTACAGTGGCACATTCATCCTTCTCACATCTCTTTCGCACATCAGATCTTTAGTTTCTGTGACATATTATCAGGACTTTGTGCGATGCCAAATAATGGGAAAAGGGGCAGACAAGAGCTCACATTCAGACAACACAATGATATAACACAATGTGTGTCAATATGTGTTTATACCCCCTCTGTGAAATTATCTGTAAACTGGATTTGCATCAGTCTACTGCCACAGAGAAGGTTACCTGACAGGTGCATTTTCTACACCGCATACTATCCAGAGTGCTGATGGCCATGCCCAATGCCAGGCTTGTTTGCTCTATGGAAGGCAGCCCAAATTACATTTTTCACTTTTATTTTTCATTTGACAGCTAACCATTTTTGCATGCTGTCAATTGGAGCGCAAATGCAAAAGGCATTACAAATTACCTTGTATTGCAGAGTAACACACTTAATAGATATATGTAGCAATGAACACAGCATTTATAACATTAACTTGACACATTCATCCTTTTCATATCTGCTTGCCACATCACAAGTACCATTTTGGTTACACTTCATCAGGATTTCATGTAATGACAATTGTATTGAAATGGGACACAAAGAATTACAGGAGGTCATTCTTGCCACAGTACATATAATTACCCATGCCATCTAAACTTCAATTACTGTCATGGTGAATACTTGTGAAATATGGATAAGTTTTCCAGCATATATGACACATATGTCCACATAACTCATGTTACTGCTTTTATGTATCACATTTTACAAGATGTCATATGTGACCACATATTGTTGTTAATAACGGGGAGAGGTGAGTTTTCAACAACAACAAAAACAACTCCTTCCTAACATCAATTCATATGTAGTACAGTTAAGATTTTTAGCATTCATCACAGACTTTAGCCTGTTCAGTTTATATACAACATTGAGAGTCAAAATTTATTCTGAATCCAGTCTTAAAAAAGTTTGTAAAATGGATTTGAACCCTACATTATGTGGCTGATTTCTCCAAGCTCACTTCACTTAGCCTGAATCCTCACCACTGACACTGGAGAGGGATGTTCACTTGGAACAAAAATGGATACACCCAGTGTTTTCAATTGCAGTTCTCTGCATCCAGTGTAGTTTCCCTTAAGATCACACAGGGAATAAACTCAGTCCGGGGTCTGGGTTTCTCTATCTGTCTCCCTCTCCGATAAGACTTCCCACTGGCACAGATGTAGGGTTGAATCCTCAGCTGAGTGTCCAAACCAAGTCCTCTAGCACCATCTCTGTCAAACCAGTGCTGACACACACACTTGATTTTCACACACACACACACACACACACACACACACACACGCACACACACACACACGCACACACACACACACACACACACACACACACACACACACACACACACACACACACACACACACACACACACACACACACACACACACACACACACACACCTGGGAAAGACTGGCACAGATTTACTAGCTATGCCACCTTCTGTCCAGACTATAAGGTAGTTACACTGTCATCAGACACCCCAAAGCCAGCTACTGTAAGACTCTTGCAAGGGTACCCAATTATACTGAGTGAAATCAATATTAATGCAAATGATGCTGTTTGGCCAATGCAGCATGGCTTTCAGGAGTGAGCACAGTGTCACAAAATTGATAAGTACTCTCAGAGATTAAAATATTCTCTAAAAGATCAGCCACAAAGAAATGTTTAAATATATTTAATAATAAATAAGAAAACAGCATGAAAATGCTAAATATCTATTTGCAGTAAGCACCAGAGTTTCAACCACAGGAAATACGCATGGATAGATTCACAAAGATACAGAAAAACAATACTTAACTAATCTCACTGTATTTTCCTGACTGATCTAAAGAATTACTCTTCCATTCTCACTTACTAGAGTAAGGCAAGATGAAGTAGGTGAGGGCTTCTTCCTTGTTAGGTTCCAAATCAGAGTGCAATGAGACTTCAGCCTCACCTAGTATTAAAACATCATTAAAAATCATTTTTGTCCTAGATTACAGAATGACATCACATACATCTGATCATCTGACCTCTGGTTCCCTGGTTAAAACTGTCAGAATTTAGCAAGTGTCACACACATAGAACTTGCTAAGATCTGATGCAGCTTCTGGAAGTCATAAAACAATTTCAAACTTCTACCCTTCCAAAGTAGCAATTAGTTCACCCAAAAGACAACACAGAAAGCTTCCTAGTACATATTTTTTCTCTGGCTGCATTGAAAACTGTAAGATAACATCTTCATGGCCTAGGCCCAGTAATTTAATGTCTTACTATTTTCAAAGTTGGCTGGAGCTAAGCTTAACCTCTTCTCTTTCAGTATCCTCTGTGAACATATATATTTAATTCAATTACAATACAGTCAGGACCCACTGCTGGTACATGCTTAACACAAGCAACTTTACAAATACATTTTTCAACACAAACATCTATGCAAATCAGTTTGATGTACAAATGACATATAATTCTTTACTAAATTCCAGCTAGCGGTGCTGGCATATGTTACACATCCATTGCCCTACTTCTCCTGGCAAAGCTCACAGTACCTCACATTATCACACCTTGTGCCACAAAGATAGTTATCTAACAAGTGGAGTTTATTCACTCAGTACTATCCATGGTGGTGACAAAGGTGTAACAGTGCCAGTCTCAATTTCTCTACTGAGTATTCCAAATTAAATGTGTCAGTTTTTACCTTAGGAAGTGAACTGCTCTTCACTGCTAGGCACTGTTGCCAGTTAAGACTGCACAATGCCAAATGGTGCACAAAGGATGAAGAGAGAAAAAAAGAAAAAAAATCTAAATAAAGGAAGGATTATGAAAACAGCAGTTAGAATGTGCTTTTGTGATAGTATCTCCTTATCTGCAATCAACTGTCACTCTGTAATAACTTATGTATTCACACTGTAACTTTTTGGAGCTTTTCTCCCCAGGACTCCACTGAAAATGGACACCTGCTGTCCAGTCAGATTTATCCTGGTAAAATAAATGTTAAGTAAATAAATTAATAAAAATGTCCTCAACTTTGTTGTCTTGAAGCAAGAACACAGGTTCCTTAAATATCAGTATGTTTACACAAACAGCACCCTCTCTGGATTTGAACACCATGACAGCAAGGCATTATTATCAGAATTTGCCACAGACATATACATATACTGTGAGGAACAAAAAGTAGTTTATATACACTCAATAAATGAACTATATCAGTTGATATTACAAGTGCAACAAAAACAAGTTCTGAAAGTTGTCCTTTGTAATTTGCACTTAGTTGTGTAGATGACTGGGGTATTGGTAACAGTTAAACAAATCATTCCTCACACAATACAAAACAAATATGTGTAACACTGCAGCTCTTTAATTTTCTAGCCTTGATCCCTTATCTATGCCTTTGTAACAAGGCTGTTATGTGATTGACATTGTTTTTAATATCTTTTTCAATGAGTACTGTACTGCCTTAGAATTGCAGTTAAAATTTACTCAGAGGCACAAAGTGTGGTCAGAAACAATCCATACAGATGTTTGGAATGTTGCTCTTCTAAGTCAGTCAGTGTACTCACAGACTTTCTTCTAAGTCTCTTCTCCCTGACACACCCTCGATAAGTGTACATCAAAGAGGACAACTTGATTAGTCCTGCAGTCAGACTAATCATTTACTCTTGCAAACCCTTAGCAGGTAACACTTCTCAAATCCTGCATTTGCAGTGTTAGAGTGTGCATTCAGTCGTGTAGGCCCTAATACCATATTTATCTGCCCTGCACTTAGTGTTACTTATTATTAAATAATAAGTTTTGAAAGACTTCATCAATAAGGGTGAATACGTTAAATAACTGTGTGCTATAATCTTTTACTGAGGTTTTATGTATGATACATCCTACTTTACTATGATTGAATTGCTTGTCATCTTTCATGTGAATATTAATTGCTTATACAATAAGTAGACATTTATATTGTATTATAATTCTGTCTAATCTACAATAGTACTATATCTGTTTAAAATAATATAAATATTGCTTATTCCTATTACAAATATTCTCCATATGATAATTCAATTTATGGAGCTCAGATGTTCTGGATTGTCAAGGTATGAGTGATAATCTGATGGACTTAGGTTTATCCATCAGATAAGGAATGATTTTCATTCCATGGCTAGTGTGGATCTTAGTTTTGTTAACATTTATTAATTCAAATTTATTTCACAGAAACAGTTTTAGTATGCCTGACCAAAACATTACTTTATTGGTAAACACTCAAAGTATAAAACTGATAATTTCCTTTAAAAGCTCAAACATACACTTTATAGTTATCAGAGGAAAATGTTTAATAGTCACAATAAAACAAAAAATGCATAGTCTAAATAACCTAAGCTGGATTTAACTTTATTATCTTTAAATACCAGTGGCTTAAACAATCCTAGCAAGAGATCAAATTGACTGAAATATTTAAAACTGAACAAAGCACAAATTGTCTTCCTTCAAGAAACTCATTTCAAAACAAATGACAATTACAAATGGAATCATAAGGAATATATGATATTGGTGCAATCCACTTATAAGACAAAGACAAAAGGGGTAATAATTTTATGGAAAACAAATGTGATTAACCCAGAAATCATTTGTAAGTATGAAGATAAAGAAGGCCTTATGGCATTAGTAATAGTTAAATATAATAACAGAATATGGACCCTAGCCAATCTATACTGGTTCCCAGGCATTGGAACAGGAACTGTTAAAAAACACTTGGATTTTATTTTCAATAATTATAAAGGCAACTTAATATTAGGAAGAAATTTTAACTGTATATTTGATATTTCTGAAACTACAAATAAAAGACAGCTGCGTATATCTGCTGTATCAAAAGCTTTAAACAAATGGGTAGAATCATTTCATCTTGTAGACACTTTCAGATTTAAAGAAGATAAATCTTTGTTGTTTTCCCATCAAGATCGCAGATTTGGTACCCAAACTAGAATAAATGTAATATTTGCTACCCATGACTTACACTCTAAAATCATTAATTTCTCAATCACTCCCTGTCTCTTTTCAGACCACAATTCATTGATACTAAAACTTCAAAATGGGTACAAACCATTAATCTTTAACTCCAGAATTCCAGCATATATAACTAAAATTAAAGAGTTCAAACCCTGGTTATTATCTGAATTACAGTTCGTAGATATTAATTACACCACAGAGATAAATAAAATAATGATATGGGACTCATTAAAGGCTTACATATATGGTAAAACCCTAACTTGGTATAAAATAAAATCAGAGAATGTGATTCTGGATTATTAGATCTACAATCCAAACTTTTGTCAGTAAAAGCCGAAAAAAATCAAAATCATTTGGAGATGAAAAAGAATGTACAAGTATTAAACAATAAATACAATGAAATTCTAACACATAAAACTAGTTTAGCTTTAGAAAAACTAAAAATCAATACCTTGGCCACTTCTCTGAAATATCTACATAATTTATCCACAAGAATCAAAATGCAATCAAAAGCTAATAACATTAAAAGTATCTTCCATGAAAAGAAAGGGAAAAATGTTTTGGATATAGGTGACATTCTTAGTGCCTATAGAAATCACTATATGGAACATTTCCAAAAAGAAAATATACATATTGATCAATTAAATCTAGATGAAAAATGTTCTAATATAAAAAAGTACCAGAAAAATTAAAACTAGACCTGCAAGCACCCATATCCTACAAAGAAATTACAGATACAATAAAAGAGGGTAAAAACAATAAAGCTCCAGGTGCAGATGGCATAATTATGGAAATATATAAACTTTTCCTTCAAAGATACTATCCCTCTTCCATACAACTCTATTAGAAATTCAGTCACAAGCTTTAATACCACCCTCTTGGAGGTATTCCTTAATCACACCAATCCTAAAGAAAAACAAATCCCCAAACATCTGTACCTCATATAGACCTATATCATTATTAAATAATGACTATAAGATATTTATGACAATATTAACTAACAGAATGAAAATACCACTATCCAAAACAATAAATAATGATTAAACTGGATTTATATATCATAGACACACACATGACAATATTAAAAGGATAATTTCTCTTATCGATTATGTTAATAAAGAAAATAAAGAAACACTCATAATTGGCTTAGATATAGAGAAAGCTTTTGATTCCCTAAATTGGGACTATTTATTCAAAATTCTAGTGTTATTTGACTTTCCTCCTTCATTTAGTCATCTACTAAAGAATATATATATACAAATAATTTAGCATATGTTAAGCTAGGTCCTTTCACCTCGGAATCGATGCATATAACAAATGGTACTAAACAAGGATGTCCCATGTCACTGATTCTATTTGCTTTGGCTATTGAAATATTGGTGGATTTGGTATGTAACAATAGAAAAATCAAAGGAGTAGATGTTTATGAGCAATTAAATTCTAAAGTAATGCTCTTTGCTAATGACATATTATTAATGTTATCCAATACAAAAGAGACGTTAGAAGAATTACATATTTTAATTGACACATTTTACAGGACGGCAGGACTCCATTTCAATAAATCAAAATCAAATTTTTTTTTTTAAATAAAAAAAAAGAATTGCAGACGAAGGGGACTCACATTATAGGGAAACAAAAATCTACCTTAAAATATCTAGGAATTGAGTTATGCAAGGATAATAATGAATTAGTCTAAAAAAACTACATTAATATCATCAATACAATTAAAATCTCTGTGGAAGAGTGGAACAAAATAATATTATCATTTGAAGATAGACTACAGTTAATAAAAATGGTTTTACTACTCAAGATTCTATATATAGCTCTGGCAATGCAACTGTTACCAGAAAGGAATATACTCAAAGAAATAAACTCATGCCTAACAACATTTTTATGGTTTCCCAAAAGAAACAGAATAGCTTCAATACATCATATCAGACCATGGAAACAGGGAGGATTAAACTTTCCTGATATAGAAACATATAAAAACATCAATATCTAAAACAATCTCAGATTGAATAAATCAAAATTATTCTGCAAATTGGAAAGAATTACTAACGGTATTACCAATAAATGAATTTGATTTACAAAAAAATTTCAAATAACCAATAAAAACAATTTGCCATGGCACATATGTATTAGTATGCAATATAACATAACTAAGCCCACTATAACTCGTATGATTAATCATTACATTGACTCATTTAGGAAAATTATTAATGCAAATATAGATTTAAAAATCTGATTTGATCTTTTAACACCATTCATAGTTACATAGAGCTATCCACATAAAATATACAGATAAATAATTAATTCCTGGGAACCGAAAGGATTTGTTTGTTGGTTTCAATGTATCAAAGAACTAAAAGTTCTGGATATGCAAACAACAGAAAGAACATACAAAATTCCACAACAAGATTGGCTAACTATGCAAAGCATTCTGATGTATTCGCAAGATTTATGCAGAATAATTAGTAATTCTTCATTTAAAGAAATACCTAAACTTATGAAATACCTATATGAAATCATATATAATGATCATGACATGGGAAATAGTATTTTGAAATTTTACAAGATATTGATAAATTATAAAACAACACCCAAATCCTCATATTGGAATTATATAACAAAAGGACACTCATTACAGTTAACTGAAGAAATTAAATCAAATATTTTATTATCAATAAAACATACATCCTTTATACAGTACTGGAAAGTTTTTAATTGGAAATGCTTGAAAAGAGCATTCTTAACTCCAGATAGAATTACCAAAATTAATTCTTCCACAAAAGAAATATGTTGGAGGTGTGAGCAAATACACAATGCAGATTAGAATCGCATTTTTTTTTGACTGTGTTAAAATTAAGCCATTTTGGAATGGTATTAGAAACTTTTTACAAGCTTTATTTAATGAATCATTTAACTTATCTAAAGCTCTAGCATTATTAAATGTGTACAAAGGTCCTCATTTGAATGAGTCAAATATTTATCTAGTATGGACAATATTTGCAATCTCAAGGAAGTGTATAACAAAAAGATGGACTATAAACACAACACCAACTTTGGAAGACTTCTACAGCCTACTGAAGACCACAGCATTTTTGGAAACTAAAATTAAAGAATTAAGGATTCATCCTAAGCCATTTATTAACAATCCATGGAAAAAAGTCTTATCATTGATTGACACTTTACAATAACTGAACAGATACACTCTGATAACTGGATTGTTATACCTATAAAGTAATTGTATATACTGAGTTCTGTTATAGTGTCAGGCTGATGTAAATAGTGTACATAGTTATTTAAGATGTTATATACAAATACTATGGAATTTATTCAACTGTATTTGAAAAATAAAAAAATTTTAAGAAAAAAAAAAAAAAAGATTAGTCTGCCATACATGGCTCACACCGAGATGCCAGGACAAGGTAGTAGCACAGTGCTGATTGTTTTAATGCAGATGCACAAACATTCAAGAAATAATTGACCATACCAACAGACACACACACACATCCACGCACACACTATCTACATACTACATTGATATATACGTCTTGTTCCTTAATTCATAGTTTTTTTACTCTCACTTCTTTGGTGTCAGGTCTCCAGTACTCCCCTACCT
Organism: Protopterus annectens; assembly: GCF_019279795.1. NCBI lineage: Eukaryota > Metazoa > Chordata > Ceratodontiformes > Protopteridae > Protopterus > Protopterus annectens. The sequence continues at coordinate 1,164,235,509 of NC_056737.1, read as the reverse complement.
GTGCAAGTGATGATTGTGCCCTGCCTTCTGCACATTTCTTTGTGACTTAGGGATGCATATATGTCTGATGTACAGAGTGGCTAGCTAATGCTTGCTTGCTCAGAAGCTTGCTTTCATGTGACTGTATTGCAGAAGAAATGTTTTTTTTTATTATTCCTGTTCAGTTGTGCATGATTTATTATGTAAATGTTGACCCTTGTTGTATTTCTGTTAGTATTCTTAGTAATGCAGTCATAGTAGATACTTAAGCATTACTTACTGCTATACTTGTGCAAATTATGCTAACATTGACCTGCTCACTGGTTTATATACAGTAGTCAGCTGAAATGCTTGATGCACAGCATTGGGTAGAATCCATAGCCGTATATTGCAAACATCACTCATAAGCAACTACTGACATTACTGTACACTTCAGACATGTTTACACTTAGGGACATATACGTACTTGCAGATGACAGTAATTAGTTATATACCTCTTTTTCCTATACAGGTTCCACACTTACCTTGTTAATACTGCAGCTACAAGATGTGTCCTTGTGGGGTTGTCTCTGTCTGATGCACACAGAAGACAACCAATACATGGTTAAGTAGGGTCTATGTCTAATGATTGAATGGCCAAAGTTCAACAGTTTGGTTCACTGAACTGTTCTGACTGAGATCACAGTACAGTAGGGATCAGGGAATTTGCCCCTTTTCTCCACTGTAGTGTGATCATGAAGTTGGTATATATAATTAGCAAGGGGTGTGGGGAGTGCAGTGGAGCTTACCCTTCTGTAAAGGCATTTTTGCATTGTTTGGGGGTATTGCTTGGGTTTATGTTGTTTATCGATGGACTGAATTGTTGACCAGATGGTCTCAACCATATAGGTTTCGATAATTTGACTGTTTGATAATTTGACATTGACCCAGTTAAGTAAGGGTTGTAGACTCTTTCGGGCATCAGCTTTTATATTTGTATGTGCTTAAGCTCTTAGGATTTCACTTAGATAGTCAGTGTGTTTGTTATCCTTTGCCTCTTAACCAGGGCCATGGCATATTGTGGATGCCTTGGCCTGCTCACACCGTCTACAGCTGGCGATTCTCCCTCAGGCTCCTCATCTGTATCTGCTGGGGTTGCTGGCCCTGTCTGTGGTCCTGGGATCTGTGGTCCTGCCCTACTTGTCCTTGTTGAAGCTGTTTCCTGAGAATTAGATGCCCAAGTGGAAAGTCACCTCTAGCAAACCTTGTGTACAGCTCACAGGTGTGCCATTTATGTGAGTTGTGAAAACTGCCTGGGTTACCTGCACACACTGTAGATGATTTCTTGAGCATTACAGACCACCTAATAGTTTATAGAGTGGTATCCTTTCCTGCTAATGTACCTCCTTCCCTTTTCTCCAAGTGGGGCTTTTATTTCTATGTGTGTGCAATCTATGGGCCCCAAAACTTCAGTGAAATGTGTTATTGCATAAAAGTCCTGCATGTTTGTTGCTCTCTTATCTGGGTGTTTCTTATGCTTAGTCAAACACTCTGCTTGTGCTGTGCTGATGAAGTCATAACAAGGCCAAAATATGCATATCTACAGCTAGTGGGGTTTGGCTTATTGGCCTAAAATTGTCCATTGAAACGACTTAAAAAGAAATAAGTCATGGGCATTCAGAATCACCATATAGCTGAAACAGCTGATGTTCATAAGGGTCATTTGCATATATCCCATGTGCCTCTGAGACAAGAGGTTTGAGAGGTCACTCAGTGGAAGTCCTAGTTTGGCTGGAGGTTTCATTTAGTTTTTACTGATGGGTTCTAGGGGAACAGATACGTAGCATCGCAGTTAGAAAATGATATAATATTGTAGAAGCTGAAGTCTGTGATTCCCCTAATATATCCCCTGTGGGTCTTTGGAAAGTACCCGTAGCTAGTGTACGTAATGTTACACATACACTAAGTATGTCCACATACACTAAGTGTGTTTCCATCACGATTTCCCTGGGGGTTCAGGTGAGAGTGGCAGTGGTTGAAAATTTCTGTAGTGTTGCCCTATCCATCCGGTATCACTCTGCAATTTCTGTGTCATCCAGTCCATGATAAGTCGAATGGGGTCTAAACACCCTTCTTCTTGGCTGAGATCTTGCAGCAGAAGCACCTTCAATTAAAGCCTGTTGAACTTACAGGTTATTGATGGCAGCAATGACCCCTAACATTTTTTCTAAGTATATTTGTGACTATATTTCAAAGGGGTTTGGATTTCATAGCAAATGGCTACATTAAGTGTACATGATTACTTTATAGGTTCCTGAACAGCTCTGCTACATTGGAGTGGTTAATTGGCATGTAATTCAGCTACTTATACTTTCAATAGTATATTCTGCCATTTACCCTAGTTGTGGAGCTCTACATTAAGTGTAGAGCTGTTTATTCAGTACAAAATGGCATCCCATCATGTGCACTGTACACCACGACATGTACATGATAGTAGCAGTTAGTGTATGTGTTCATGAATCCACCCCACTGATGTAATGAATTTGGCTCAGGAGACAGTATGCAGCCTTCTGGAGTTTAAATGTTTATCCTCCCAGGCCTCTGCTTACACTTATCAAGGGTATCAGGACTTGTCAGAGATTTGGGATGCATGGCTAGGCTTAAAAAGGCCCCTGTGGTCATTAGTCTACTAAAAATCTATGAGTCTATGAATCTATGAATCTATATAAATTTACTAAGGCCAAATGCAATTATAACATTAGTTATAATTATAGCTGATTATATATCTGAATGTTATTCATGGCAAAATATGAGTACAAATTTTTTTTATAATTCACTTAGTTTTGTTTAATCATGAGGTACATTAATGATTTTATCGAAACTTTACATAACATATTGTCTGCACTAGATTATAATTTTCCATGTATATTTCTATCTATATATATATATCTATATCTATATCTATATATATATATATATATATATATATATATATATATATATATATACATACATACATACATACATACATACATACATACGTACATAGATATAGATATGAAATGAGATATTTTAGTTAGGCATTTGTTGAAAAATTTATTTTTTATACATAGAAGTGCTGGCAAACTTGTTCTACTGAGCTGTTAATAAGAATACAAGGCATATATATGATTTTAGTGACAGTTAAGGAACTTGAAAAATAAGGTTGGAGGTCTGCAGATTTAATAATACTCATGGCTGCCAGGAAGTTTCATAAATGAAAACATATAGTCGAGTATGAGTAACTGGTCATTGAAATAAATATACGTGTGACTGTTCTGAAAAAAAAATTGTTATCTGAGTAATAGGCCAAATCCAACAGTACAATACTGAACTGAAATGCTATATAAAGAAACAACAGGTTCCAGTTAGCTCTGCTAAGGTATAAATGAATGTATAACTAAGAAAGGTGAAAATGAAAAGACATGAAAGACAGTGTGTTACTGACTGCTGGTTATATAATTTGTGCACACATTCTAAGTATGGATTGACTGCTTATTGGATAGAATATGTTATATATTTACTATATGGAGACCTGTTAAACAATGTAAATGCATTTAGTGGATGCTGCATACATGTGCACAGCAATAAAAATTATGCTGAGAAAGAAGGGTCTGCAGTTTTCAAGTAAATAAATTAACGGCCACTGAACTCGAAGAGATGACCTAAGCTAGAGGATTGCTTCAAAACTTGAGGTGAAGCAGTTCATATAGCCAACAAAAGACCAAAAAGTGCTAATGAAAGGAACAGCATTCTGAGGAGAGCAGCAATTACAGAGGCAGTTATTTGCATTTTTTTTTAATTTTACTTGTACACAAAACAAAAGTGTGTGAGGAAGGAAATCAAAACAAATCAATAGCTGGATTTGAATAAAATAATAACAGTGTCTACTGGTTCAACAAGATTTTTTTCAGAATGATTAACATCAATGTTAAAATGTGGTGAATGGGTAGCATTTCAGTAGGGATGAGAAATATGATTGTCAGAATAGTTTTATATCATATGCTGAAACTACAAAAATGCACTCAGAATAGCCAGTAGCTTTAAAAAGTCCAAACCAATGAAATAAATGGTCCAGATAGCAAGACTTAAGTCATGGACAAAATTTAAAAGCAAGTACTTTTATCTCATGCAACTACTGAGACGACATCATTCTAAACAAAATCACTTGACTATAAATTTTTAAAAAGAAACACCTGGCGCACATAATTAAAATTCTCCAATTGGATTTAGTCATTAGGAACAATATTTCTTTAAACACTCCAGCAGCTTTGTTTTTAAGGCAGCCAATAATATATAGTAATTCAAACCAGAGTAAATTCCTGCTTTGAGAAATGTTTGTCACTATTAGAACTGATTATATAACTAAGCAATGCTATCCCTGCGCAGGGCATTAGTGGAACACTTTTCTTTGATGGCATATATAATGCTCATGTATGTGAGTGTGAAACATTAGTCTTGTTTTCTCAACATAGAATGTCTAACACCCTCAGCAACTTTCCACATAAACAACATGGACAGACTTGCAAAAAGATAACCTACTGGTTGCCTATTGTTTTCAAAAATGTCCTTAACATTCCTATTTTTTCCGTTATTAAATATCTGTGTTTCTACTTTGGACACAATGTCAGTATTACTAGATAATATTCTGCACTAATTTTCATGATTCCCTTAATAATAGGTGACTCTAGAGGAAAAAGTGAATAGTATAATTGGATTTTAATATGTATTTGCATTTCTTCTGAGGACCTACCTGTTACTGACACAGTTCTCAGCATTCCTAGAATATAGAAACATCATTACTAGAGACTCACAGAGCCTTTCCCACATGGGAGTATAGTCATACACACCTGCTTTAAAGGGTACCCCATCAGTGGCTTTATTTTTCATTTCAATCCCCCTTCCCTACAATGCCGTGTGTATGTATCCCTCATCTTCCTCTGCCATAGGGTCTTACGCAGTAAGCAGAAGGTTCAACCAACCCTTCCAGACAGGATGGGCATGCCTACAGTCTGCAATGTCATCAAGCCCCAAAGCCGCAACCTAACTTTGAGTTCCCTGAAACACAGACAAGTTTTTTTCTGCCACCTATGATAATGTTAAAGACATTTTTGAAAACAGTAGTAAATGCACCACTACATTTTAATAAAGACAAGTTACTTTTAAATGTGAAATCTGGAGGATTTTTACATTTGTTTCAATCCCTCTTATAATTTCTATTCTTCCAAAGGTTCTACTCATCAACCCCCAAGAAATGTTTTCCTGTAATTTTGTGTGTGTGGTTTATCTGTTTGGTTGATCAGGGTGCAACACATTCTATGTTGGGAAAACAACAAAAGTAATTCCCATATATATATATATATATATATATATATATATATATATATATATATATATCTTTATACATATATAGATATAAATCTATAGCTATCTCTCTATATAACTATATCTATATATATATATATATATATATATCTATATATATATATATATATATATATATATATATATATATATCCATACGTATATATCAATATCTATCATTGTTTAGCATTGTTGCCTCACAGCAAAGGTTCTTCAGTTCAATTCATGGCTGGGGTGCCTTCTTGGCAGAGTCTGCATGTCCTTCCTGTGTGTGTGTGAGTTTCCTGCAGGTGCTCCAGTTTCCTCCCACATTACCCAAGACAAGCTGCAGGTGAATTAGATATTCTAAACTGGCACTAGGTGTGAGTGAGTGTGTGCGTACATGTGTGTGTACCTTCTGTAGAAGGATGGGTGCCGGGCTGGTAACTCTGCTCCAGTTTCCTCCCACAATCCTAAGATATGGGGATTGGACATTCTAAACTGGCACTAGGTGTGAGGGTATGCATGTGTGCATGTGCCTTCTGTGGAAGATTGAGTGCTGGGCTGGTAACTTGACACCATGAAACTCTACTATCACTCATTCTGTAGACTGATGATTCACTGTGGCAACCCCTAAAGGGAGCAGCCAAAAGGAAAGAAAAAGAATATATATATATATATATATATATATATATATATATATATATATATAGGAAAAAGTATGGGGCTCTGCCACCCACAACCCCCCCAACTAAATATACCAACTCCGAGATCACACTACACTGGGGAATAGGGCAAAGTTCACCCTGGTGGCCAAGTGGTTGTTTCCCAGGGAATGAAGTGCAGTAGTCTATGCTTTTGATAGAATGGAAGTTCGCTGAAGTGGAGTCGGCTGTTTGAGATTTGAAGAACTGTTATTTCTGTGAGTAGAAGTAGACCCATATAAATATGTATTTATATATATATATATATATATATATATATATATATATATATATATATACAAATACATACTGTTTATATATATGCCATCAGGCAAATGTTCCACCAATTCCCTGTACAGGCATAGTAAAATTTCTGGAACTAACAAGAGTGTCAATTATTATGCTTTAGACAATATTCTGCAAGACCCTGAATGAGAAGACAGGGAAATCAATCTTAACTTTAAAGTGGATTAGTGGCACATATTTATGAAAGCATATGATTTGAATAGAAATATTTTTACTTACGGCTAAATGTGGTTGAAGAATTTTAATCATGTAATGTCAGGTGGTAATGCTTAAGGTGTATATAAAATGGATTTTGTATCGATTGTTGAAGTCTTAGTAGCTCACTGAGTTGAAAGCACTTACTAGTAAATTTTTCCACATCTTGAGTTCTGCTATAGATTGAACTTAAAACTAAGCTGAAGCATGGATTTTTAAGTGATATAGGCTTGTGACTTCGAAACAAAGGGTGGGGGAGATACAGGAATCAGCTGAATAGGTGGAGCTAACTGGAATGGAGTTGGGTACATTATGACAGGTCAATGACTGTTTACCGATCAAGTAGCAGCTGGTTCAGTCACTTTCTTCTGCATACAGACTCATCAAACACTCTTTATAATCACTTTAGAGAATGGGCGACCTGTAAATCACATGCTGATAGGAGAACAAATGTTCTCCAGCAGGGTGTTAATCTACAAGTAATGCCTGCTGAAAAATGAGTCCACCATTTCATGGCAGTATATCAAGATGCCGTGGAGCTTGAACTGAAAATAACCCAACAGCCACCTTTTCACTTTCAATAAGCAACACTTTTGCCGTTTAGCAAGTGTAATATATATATATATATATATATATATATATATATATATATATATATATATATATATATATATAAAGAAAATTAAAAAAAATGTGGTTGTGTTTATGTCTGTGTGTGAGTGTATATGTACGTGAGTTAGAGCGAGATCGATCGAGCCATTATTTTACACTCACTAAGCATGCTTTTGCTGTTTAATGAGTGTAAAACTAAATGAAACAGAAAAAAAGTGTGCATGTTGTATATGTTTCTGTCTGTGTGTATATTTTGGTGTGTGTGTTTATGTTTCTGCCTGTATGTGAGTGTATGCATGCTTGTGTGCATGAAAGCAAGGTGCGTGTGTCTGAGTGAGAGACAGAGAGAGAGAAAGTGAAGAGTGAAAGCGATCGACCACTGGCAACAGCAGCTGACAGACTTGCATAATTCTCAACCTCTTAGCTCAAGATATCCGGATAAAGCTTAAAATAAAGGGGGAACAAAGGCTCAAAATAGGAACATATTTTAAATATTACTATTATAAAAATCACAAAGTTACTTGAATAATATCAATGGACCAGTGGCAGCAAATCTGGATAAATAAAGGGAGAACAAAGGCTCAAAAATAGGAACAGATTTTAAATGTTCTTTTAAAATTACAAACTATCTTAAATAACAGGATGTGTGTTAACTTGAATTTTCTAAAGAAAATAAAGTCAAAGTCAAATGGATGTCATTATTTAGTGACTTCAATCCCCAATGACTGGCAACAAACCACATATTTTAAGAATAAGGGACCACAAAATAAATAGGTATTTTTTAATGATATACTTTAGATGCAAAATGTTTCCTCCAACACCATTTATATATACTTCAGCAACTTTGAAACATTTGGTGAAGGAACTATTTTACATGAAAAATATATATGAACAATAATATAGTAATAACAAAAATAAATAATTAAGTAACACACAACAATTTTATAGACAGCCTATTCTCTAAGCACAATAATGCCCTCCAGGGTATGTGTTATTCTGGAAATAACGCCCTTCCAGAGGTGTAGAGGCCTACCACCGGTGGCGTCTGGCCACCAAACACTCCTGGGTGGGCATTATTTCCTCAATACCGCACACCCTGTTGGACATTATTGCTTACTTATTGACCATCTCATCCTCCTCAGATGTCTGATTTTGATCAAATAAAAATAATAATAATAGTCATAGTTATGTGTTTCAGTTTGTTTTACTCAAAAGCATAATAACACTGCCAAGCCATATCAAGGATTGCTTAAGTATGATCAAATGACAGCATGGATCTGACAGATTCATCCATAGACTGCCTTTGTGTTCCCCATTTGCAACTAATTTCTTGACTGTAAATACATCATATGTCTAACTGTGATTAATTGAATGAACAAACAAGTAAGTGGTGGGTTTGGCATAATGTTTAATGCATTCACCTCATAAACACAAGGTACATGGTTTGGTTCTGATCTCAGAATATTGTCTAAGCTTAAAATGGGCCTTCAGGGCAGTTAGCTTAAATAGTAGCTGCAGTAATGTATTTCAACTCATTGCTGTCAGACACATACACCTCAACCCATTACATTCCCCCTTCTTACACCTTGGATGTGCACATGCAAACATGCATGTCTCTCTCTTTTTACAGGTGTGCACACACACACACACACACACACACACACACACACACACACACACACACACACACACACACACAAGTATTAGCTGCATAAAAAGTACATACCATTTTTATAGGCTAGCTGGCTTTTGAAAAGATCACTGACTAGCAAAGTATTATTCAACTTCCCAAAAAATTATTAAAACAACAATTCTGACATACTGCACCATCTGAATCTCACTCAAAAGTCATTGTGTGTTCTTTCATTTATTTACTCAGGCTACTTCAGGTACCAATCATCATACAACCTGAACTAATGATAATGGCTGCACAGTGTTTCATTTGGCAACCCTGAACAGCACCGATTGAAGCATTATTTATACAGCTCAGAAACTGCAAGAAGAGCTGTAACAGGACTTGATGCCTTATAATCTCTATCTGGGGGACTGCATTGTATAGTGGACTCTTTAAAACAACAGGTCACCTAAGTAAGTTGATTTATTTTAAGTGAAACTGCATGTACTGAGTTCTGAGTTCAAAGAAAAGTAATCTATTTTTAAACAAATAAAAAAAAAACACCTTACCCAAAAAACAGCATGGAGGGGAGGGGGGCTTCAGCCCAGTAGCCTAGTACAACAAGCCACCCTGAGTAGCTTAGTCATGATGTGAGAAGTGAGAAATGGGTATATTTATATTCATTTTTATGGTACTCTCTAAGCTTGGAGCATTAAGTGCTAGTTTAGTTAAAAATTTCCTTACAAGTGTTAATTACAGACAGAAGATATTTTTTGCAATATGAATTGAAAATAGGCATAACTATTACTTTAACTATTTTAGAATAATTTAGCCTTTTCAGATTCCTCTGCGTGTTTCACTCTCTGTTTTAAATTAAAGACCTCTAAATGTTGAAAAGACTCAAATCATGATTCTTGTTTGCATTATGAATGCTTAAGAGTTTAAGTCAGATAGTTCTTGAAGAACATAAAAGTAAAATTTCAGTAACTGTGAGGGTTCTGGGAGGCATCCTGTGTTCATTGGACAGCACAGTGGTGCAGTGGTTAATGTTGTCACCTCACAGCAAGAGGTTCTCTTGTTCCATTTTTGGGTGGGGTGCCTTCTGTGTGGAGTCTGCATATTGTCCCTCTGTTTATGTAGGTTTCCTCCCAGATTCCAAAGATGTATCTAGAACATATCTCCCAAGCCTTTTGCTGAAATTAAGCTCTGTCCTAGTCAGACTTTCCCAGTCAGCAAATGTTAAATAAATAAAAATAATCTCTGGGTTGCAAACCTAGAGCCCTGGCTATCAAAGTCTGGAAGCAGTGTTTTCATATTCCTGGACATTCAGTTACCTTCCTGGGTTCATGTATGAAAGCTAATGGACCACAGTAGTTAAAGAACTACAAGTTTTAAAAAGGATTCAGAGAGAGTGCACAGAGACAGGCATCTGCTGTTTTAAGTGATACAGTTTACAGCAGTTGATAGGTTCATAGGTGTTTACTAGACTAATGACCACAAGGGCCTTTTTAAGCCTAGACATGCATCCCAAATCCCTGACAAGTTCTGATACCCCTGATAAGTGTAAGCAGGGGGTTTGGGAGATGAAACATTACAAGCAGGGGCCCCTTGATGAACCATTTATAGGCCACCTGAGTCCATTAGAGACATAGGTGCCAAACCAGGGATGAATTCCAGTTGTCCAAGTTGCAGTTGAACTCAGTTATGGGGGAACTCTGCTTCACATGGATGGGGAGCCTGTTCCAGAGATGGGGTAATTTCTGGGATACATACCTGTCTCTCCAGCAGGTTCTATTTATATCACAGGTAAGGTTTAAGTCTCTAGAACAGATAATTCTGGTGCTGTTTGTTTTGTGGATATGCAGGAGGTCCATCAGAATGGGGTCTGACAATGCCCTGTTTACCAGGCATAGATCTTTTCTCAAAAACCTGCAGGAGACAGAATACAGGGATAGATCCATGAGGCGATCTGCATAGGACATTTTACTTGAGGCCTGTATTCTTTTAGTGAGGAACCTCTGTGGACGTTCCAATTGTTGGATATGCCTGGTTAGGTACATACCAAAGGGGGCATTGTACTCAGTGATAGGTCTGATGAATGCTGAATACAGTGGAATAATGACTTCCTTGGACTTGATGTCATACCTTTGTTTATAAGTTGCACAACATAGAATGATTTTGTCACTGCTGTAGATACATGATGGTCAAAGGCTAGATTACTATCTATGTACGTCGCTAAGTCCCTGACTACTGAGTCAACTCTAAGGGGTGTGTTATCAATATGATAGTTACCAGGGGTATGGGCTCCTTATTAAAATGTCGGCACTTAAAATGTCAAGTGCCAAAAAGCCAAAAAAGGTGGCCTAATGGTTAAGATGTTTGCCTTACAAACACAAGGTGCATGGTTTGAGTCTCACAAGGGATAATTGACTAGGCTTAAAAAGGCTCACAAGGGCAGTTAGCTTAGTACTAATCTATGAACCTATGAGGAAAGTGAATCTTAAAAATCACTCTTCTCCCTAAAACTTGTTTTGTCTTGGAGTTAGTATATCCAAGTCCAATCTTTCAGCCATTGAGCATTTCAGGACTCACTCTAGCTGGTCCAGACGTTTCAAGTGGTTACTGTTTGGATGACATTGCTGGCTGAGGCAAAGACTGCTCAAGGCAGTACATATCCTAACTGTGGAGTAAGCATTCCACAACCAGTTGTTTTCCTCACTTCATTAACAGATTCTTTGAAAAAGGTCTGAATGTATTAAGTGTTTACTAATCTTGAACTAAAAGGTCTCTTGATGCTGTCAAAAAGTGAGTGCATGTTCTGGCCATATGACATCAACTACTTGAAGCTCTGTGTACTTTCCATCTGCCTCCACTTAACCCAATTGAAAGTGTTGGAACATTATGGGCTCTGTCTAGCATATCATAAGGTATAGTTTTGGCTGTTTTCATTACTGAATGCTCACAGTTCTGCCTGGATGGCAAAGCATTAACTTGAATCTCTCCATTAACTTGAATCTCTCCATAAAACTAATACTTTGTAATAAATAAGACTTCTTAGATTAAGAATCTTTAAAGTACACATTATCCTACACCTGACCATCAGCTGCCACTAGCTTCTCTCCTGATGTACTAAGTCTATAAGACCCACCTTAGCCTCCCAAGGCTCAATTCAATCCACATCCAGGGCAGATGAGGAAACTGAGGATGCTGATGCAGCATCATACTGTTGCCACACAGTGTAGCTAACACCCACCACATTATACTGCTGCCACACAGTATACCTAACACCCACCACATTATACTGCTGCCAGGCAGAGTACCTAACACCCCACCACATGATACTGCTGCCAGACAATGTACCTAACACCCCACCACATTATACTGCTGCCAGGCAGTGTACCTAACACCCCACCACATGATACTGCTGCCAGGTAGTGTACCTAATACCCTACCACATTATAATGCTGCTAGGCAGTGTATCTAACACCCCACTGCATTATACTGCTGCCAGGCAGTACACTCAACACCCTACCACATTATACTGCTGCCAGGCAGTATATCTAACACCCCACCACATTATACTCCTACCAGGCAGTATATCTAACACCCCACCAGATTATACTGCTGCTAGGCAGTGTATCTAACATCCCACTGCATTATACTGTTGCCAGGCAGTGTACCTAACACCCACCACATTATTCTGCTGCCAGGCAGTGTACCTAGCACCTCACCACTTTATACTGCTGCCATGCAGTGTACCTAACACCCCACCACATGATACTACTGACAGGTAGTGTACCTAACACCCTACTATATTATACTGCTGCCAGGCAGTGTACCTAACACCCCACTACACGATACTGCTGCCAGGTAGTGTACCTAATACCCTACCACATTATACTGCTGCTAGGCAGTGTATCTAACACCCCACTGTATTATATTGCTGCCAGTCAGTATACTCAACACCCCACTGCATTATACTGCTGCCAGGCAGTATACCTAATATCCCACCAGATTATACTGCTGCTAGGCAGTATATCTAACATTCCACTGCATTATACTGCTGCCAGGCAGTGTACCTAACACTCAAGACATTATTCTACTGCCAGGCAGTATACCTAACACTCCACCACATTATACTGCTGCCAGCCAATATACATAACACCCTACCACCTTGCAGCAGTTTTTCAAGCTCAACAATTGCTTCCTTTGAGAGTTGTGCGCATGCTTCTGTGCATTCACAATTGCTGCCTTTGAGAGCTGCATGCATGCTTCTGTGCATGCATAACCTCCTGGGTAAGAGCTGCATGCATGGTTCTGTGCATGCCCAGCTTCCTGACTAAGAGGTGCATGCACACTTCTGTGCATGCACAACTGCCTGACTAAGAGGTTGTGCAAAGTTCTGTGTATGCAAAACATCTTAACTATGAGGTATATGCATGCTTTGTGCATGCCTAACCTCCTGACAAAAAGGTGCATGCACACTTCTGCGCATTCACAACATCCTGACTAAGAAGGGTCTGAACACTTTTGTGTATGCACAGTCTCCCTACTAGGAGATGTGTGCATGCTTCTGTGCATGCGCAACCTTCTGACTATGAGGCATACCACTTGCAACACAGAGTTTATCAGGCTTTTAATGCTGCTTCTGTTACACCTATGTGCCATGGGACCAGTCCCTCTAAGTAGGGTTTATCGATAAATAGACAAAAAAATAATGGATCAAATATACAACCTTAAGGAACATGGAAGGAGTGAGCAGCACAGACTTATACAACCTTAATGAACATGGAAGGAGTGAGCAGCACAGACTTATACAACCTTAAGGAACATGGAAGGAGTGAGCAGCACAGACTTATACAACCTTAAGGAACATGGAAGGAGTGAGCAGCACAGACTTATACAACCTTAAGGAACATGGAAGGAGTGAGCAGCACAGACTTATACAACCTTAAGGAACATGGAAGGAGTGAGCAGCACAGACTTATACAACCTTAAGGAACATGGAAGGAGTGAGCAGCACAGACTTATACAACCTTAAGGAACTTGGAAGGAGTGAGCAGCACAGACTTATACAACCTTAAGGAACATGGAAGGAGTGAGCAGCACAGACTTATACAACCTTAAGGAACATGGAAGGAGTGAGCAGCACAGACTTATACAACCTTAAGGAACATGGAAGGAGTGAGCAGCACAGACTTATACAACCTTAAGGAACATGGAAGGAGTGAGCAGCACAGACTTATACAACCTTAAGGAACATGGAAGGAGTGAGCAGCACAGACTTATACAACCTTAAGGAACATGGAAGGAGTGAGCAGCACAGACTTATACAACCTTAAGGAACATGGAAGGAGTGAGCAGCACAGACTTATACAACCTTAAGGAACATGGAAGGAGTGAGCAGCACAGACTTATACAACCTTAAGGAACATGGAAGGAGTGAGCAGCACAGACTTATACAACCTTAAGGAACATGGAAGGAGTGAGCAGCACAGACTTATACAACCTTAAGGAACATGGAAGGAGTGAGCAGCACAGACTTATACAACCTTAAGGAACATGGAAGGAGTGAGCAGCACAGACTTATACAACCTTAAGGAACATGGAAGGAGTTAGCAGCACAGACTTATGCAACCTTAAGGAACATGGAAGGAGTGAGCAGCACAGACTTATACAACCTTAAGGAACATGGAAGGAGTGAGCAGCATAGACTTATACAACCTTAAGGAACATGGAAGGAGTGAGCAGCACAGACTTATACAACCTTAAGGAACATGGAAGGAGTGAGCAGCACAGACTTATACAACCTTAAGGAACATGGAAGGAGTGAGCAGCACAGACTTATACAACCTTAAGGAACATGGAAGGAGTGAGCAGCACAGACTTATACAACCTTAAGGAACATGGAAGGAGTGAGCAGCACAGACTTATGCAACCTTAAGGAACATGGAAGGAGTGAGCAGCACAGACTTATACAACCTAAGAAACATGGATGGAGTGAGCAGCACAGACTTATACAACCTTAAGGAACATGGAAGGAGTGAGCAGCACAGACTTATACAACCTTAAGGAACATGGAAGGAGTGAGCAGCACAGACTTATACAACCTTAAGGAACATGGAAGGAGTGAGCAGCACAGACTTATACAACCTTAAGGAACATGGAAGGAGTGAGCAGCACAGACTTATACAACCTAAGGAACATGGAAGGAGTGAGCAGCACAGACTTATACAACCTTAAGGAACATGGAAGGAGTGAGCAGCACAGACTTATACAACCTTAAGGAACATGGAAGGAGTGAGCAGCACAGACTTATACAACCTTAAGGAACATGGAAGGAGTGAGCAGCACAGACTTATACAACCTTAAGGAACATGGAAGGAGTGAGCAGCACAGACTTATACAGCCTTAAGGAACATGGAAGGAGTGAGCAGCACAGACTTATACAACCTTAAGGAACATGGAAGGAGTGAGCAGCACAGACTTATACAACCTTAAGGAACATGGAAGGAGTGAGCAGCACAGACTTATACAACCTTAATGAACATGGAAGGAGTGAGCAGCACAGACTTATACAACCTTAAGGAACATGGAAGGAGTGAGCAGCACAGACTTATACAACCTTAAGGAACATGGAAGGACTGAGCAGCACAGACTTATACAACCTTAAGGAACAAGGAAGGAGTGAGCAGCACAGACTTATACAACCTTAAGGAACATGGTAGGAGTGAGCAGCACAGACTTATACAACCTTAAGGAACATGGAAGGAGTGAGCAGCACAGACTTATACAACCTTAAGGAACATGGAAGGAGTGAGCAGCACAGACTTATACAACCTTAATGAACATGGAAGGAGTGAGCAGCACAGACTTATACAACCTTAAGGAACATGGAAGGAGTGAGCAGCACAGACTTATACAACCTTAAGGAACATGGTAGGAGTGAGCAGCACAGACTTATACAACCTTAAGGAACAAGGAAGGAGTGAGCAGCACAGACTTATACAACCTTAAGGAACATGGAAGGAGTGAGCAGCACAGACTTATACAACCTTAAGGAACATGGAAGGAGTGAGCAGCACAGACTTATACAACCTTAAGGAACTTGGAAGGAGTGAGCAGCACAGACTTATACAACCTTAAGGAACATGAAAGGAGTGAACAGCACATACTTATACAACCTTAAGGAACATGGAAGGAGTGAGCAGCACAGACTTATACAACCTTAAGGAACATGAAAGGAGTGAGCACCACAGACTTATACAACCTTAAGGAACATGGAAGGAGTGAACAGCACAGACTTATACAACCTTAAGGAACATGGAAGGAGTGAGCAGCACAGACTTATACAGCCTTAAGGAACATGGAAGGAGTGAACAGCACAGACTTATACAACCTTAAGGAACATGGAAGGAGTGAGCAGCACAGACTTATACAACCTTAAGGAACATGGAAGGAGTGAGCAGCACAGACTTATACAACCTTAAGGAACATGGAAGGAGTGAGCTGCACAGACTGAAAATGCCTCCAAAACGTCATCCTGATCTGCTTACCTGTGCACTACTTAGTTGGAGCAACCTACAGGTGAGACAATGGGTATGAATGATAAAGGTCTTTATTAACACATTTCCTACAATGAACATCTTGCACTTGCTGTAGAGGATGTTGACTTGACAAAGAGATTCCCTTAGGTGTTTTGGTATAGTGTGAACTTTTCTGCTGTGAGCTTCTCTTTTATCTTGGTTAGTGTGGTACCACAGAGGTGAACTGAGAATGAATTGGTCATGAAACATGCACCGTTCTTAATAATTTGAAGTGATGGCTGTCAGACCTATATCTGCCCAAGTCATCCAGATTTCTTAAGCTGGAATTTACTGGTGGATGGGTGATCTTTTAAACATCAAATGTTGGGTACCAAAAATGTCAGTGGATCTGAAAACGTGTCTAATAGACAAATGTATCCAGGGACAGTATGACTATTTAATTTTGCTTGTTAATGGACCACTGGACATGACAGAATAAGGTTGTTAGAACCGATCCTTTTGACCAATACATTTGTTGAACTCCTGCTAATGTTTATGTGGACTGACACAAGTTCTGCTTGTTTATTTCTGAGAAAGTTTTTTTGCTTGTGAGCTGTCTTCGTTAAGGCTCTGAGTATGTATTTACTTATCAGCTGCGGGGAGTCAACTGTGTCTTTCAGGACTCAAGATAGTATGTTAAAGCTAAACTGAGTTTATTAGTCATCCTCCCTAAGTCTCAAAATGCACTGAGGTGAGAGTCTACCCTGAAGTAAGGTTAGTATTTTGGTGACACTGCAGAGTACCAAGTCCATGTCTAGTTTCACATGTCTGTTACCTGCACTGAGATATCTGATTTGTCTGAATTCAAAAAAGTCAGAGATTCCACTGTACTTAATACTGAAGAAAAAGGTTTCATTCTCTTGCAGTAATGATTAAGGGTCACAGAGGAGTTCTTGATTTTACTAGTGGTGGTAGGGGATGGTAGTTAGCAGCACAGCAAGTCATGCCTATGACAAAGCACAAGGTCTGGGATACTAAAGAAAGCCAAAAAACCCACTAAAATGGAGGATGTGAAACAAATAACAACTGCTCATTAAATGCTTTTATAAGAAAGATTTCTTCAGAAGTGAGCTATGTTTTCAAACACTGATTGGCATGATGGTTAAGGTCTTTTACTTTCATGCACAAGGTACCAAGTTTGATCCTGATATCTAGCAAATGGCTCTATGGAGTTTTTATGTTCTCCCTGTGTCTCTTTGGGGGTTCTTCCACTTCCTAGCAAACATGCTAAATGCTTCCATCTCAAACTCACCCAAGAATGGAGTTAGCAGGCACTGACACTAGATGGCGGTGCCTTATAGGGGCAAGAGTATATATAAACCAACCACTTTGGGTATCTACTGTGGTATGGAGTGTCCTAAAGAGAGGAGATCACAGCTTGTGCCCTGGGACAAGGCTAGCCATTCCGCTAATTAATATATGGCTAAAGGTGAGTTGGTTGTTTTGACTAATGCTGGCAAATGGGCATGTTATGTAATGGTGATAAGTAGGTTGAGGACCGGACCTATACTAGGTACCCATGCTAACAATGGGGGGGGGGTATATGTGCCCTATTGGCCAATGTGTGCCTGTCATAAAGCCCAGCAGGCCTGGGTCAGTAAGATGCTTGCCAGCTGGTGTCCAGGTACCCAACTTGGGTTACCTATGATAGCTCTGCTGAGTGAAAGCTGGAAGTAAAACCAAATAACCTGCCAAACATGAACTAAAAATTGCTGCACTCAGTGTGGGTTCACTAACAGGATGGAGCTTGGAAGTGGATGACACGATGGTAAGGAAGAAACTGGACATCCTATGTATCCAAGAGACAAGATGGAAGGGCAGTGCAGCAAAGCCACTTGGCCTGGCATCCAGAGCCTACTATTCAGGACTAGAAATGGTGTGGGAATTGTGGTGAGAGAGACTCATCAGAAAACAATGAGGGATGTCATCAGAAATAGAGACAGACTCATGGCTATCAGACTGCAATATGAGGATAAGGGCCCTATTCATAATCTCAGCCTATTCCTCACAGCAGGGTTGTGATAGAGAGGAAAAGATTGCATTCAGACAGTGATTGCAGGACCTACTAGATAAAGCAGGACAACATGAACTGGTGTTGATAATAGGTGACTTGAATGCATATATCAGCACAGAACAGGATATGAGGACTGCCTAGGTCCACACGAGTGGAGCAACAGGAATAAAGAAGGAGAGGCCATTTTAGACTTCTGTCTGACAAATGGCCTGATGGCAGCCAATACATGATTCTGCAAGAGAGAGACAGTCACAAGACCACATACAAGAGTGACCAACATGCAAATCAGGTAGACTTCATCTTAGTAAGGAAAGGACAGGGGGCCAGAATCAGAGATTGCAAAGTCATCCTCAGTGAAGCAGTTGACCCACAGCATAAACTACTGATTACCACAATCAGCTGCAAGCAGTGGTCAGAGAAGGCTCTAAGGTCAACAGAAACCAGGCTGAAGACCTGGAAGTTGACTGGAGAGAAAGTACAACTGTTCAAGGAATTACTCAAGGCTCTAGCAACCTAATAAGAGAAAGAAATAAGTGGAGCTGAAGAAGAATGGCAGCACCTCAAAACAGCATGTGTGAGGACCACAGAACTAATATGGGGCTGAGCCAGGTATGGAAATAAGGTGCATAAGGAAAGCTGGAAGTGGAATACAGAAGTCCAGGAAGCCATCAAAAGAAAGGAGTGTAGGAAAAAAATGGGAAATAGAAAAGATGGACCAGGATAGGAAAGAATATTGGTTGGCTAACAAAGGAGTTAAGAGAGGGGTTACAATAGCAAAGAACAAGGCATCAGAGGCACTCTACCCTCTTAAGGAAAGTAACTCAGTTAATGGCACAAAGAAATTCTATCAGGTTGCAAGGCAAAGACAAAAAGATAAAAAACATAATCTGACACCCTTCATAAGGGATGCCAGCAACAAATTGCTCACCAGTCCACAGGACATTAAAGGCAGATGGAAATGTACTTCCAGGAGCTTCTGAATGAAGAAAATCCCACAGAATCTGTACTATGTCAGACACAGCCTACAGATAAAGAAGAGGAGGAACCCACTATAAAAGAAGTAAGAACAGCACTAATGAAATGAACTCAGGGAAAGCAGCAGGCTCAGACAAGGTCACAGCAGATATGATAAAGATGGTGGGTGAGGTAGGTGAGAAATGGTTTCTGAGAGTACTCATAATAGCATGGAGAGAAAGATGTATCCCCTGTGGACTGGAGAATAAGCATACTAGTGCCCAATGTTTAAGAACATAAAGGGTGTTTATAACTGTGGACAGTATAGAGGCAGCAAACTCCTATCAAATGGCATGAAAGTTCTGGAGAGGGTGATTGATAAATAAATATGCAGAGCAGTAGAAATTAAGAATTAAGAAGGAGTAATGAGCAATTTGCATTCAGATCTGGATGTAGGAGAACTAACCCAATGTTTACAGTGAGACAGACAGTTTAGAAGAAGCTAGAGA